>NW_001889966.1:0-22383 GCF_000143565.1 Laccaria bicolor S238N-H82 | reverse complement strand
CGAACAAAGAATTTACATATTTGCCAAGCAATGAGGTGATCTGGCCTGCATAGGAATGTCTAATTCCCTGGCAATTAGTTAAATTCTTTGTTCCAATTCCTCATGTCAGGAACAGGCTTTCAATGACAATAACTTGTTGCCTCATCTTTGTTGCTGTGGCAAAACAGGGTTGATCTTTATCTTCCTACTCTGGCAACAACATTTTCTTTTTATCAACCATTCCTGCAAAGATAATGAGCAAGAAAATTTGAATTTTATTTAACTGATCATTTTTTCAACAAATGTGGAATAAAAAATTTGACATAGTTATTTACTATTTATCACCTCTTTACCTGGCGACGAAAGCCGTTTGCCCCTTGTGTTTCTTGCTCAAGGCTCACCTTCATAGATTGATGCTCCGCATGCAGATATGCACTGCGCTACTCAGTGGTAGTCAGTCTATCCGCCACGGCTTCCAGCTCGGGGATCGCGCCCCTTAGACGGCTTGCTCCAGCCAGATATCCCAAATCCTGGGTCTAAAGCATCATCGGCTCGTACAACATCACTGGGGAACTGGCTGGAATGTAGGGTGCATCGAAAATGCGAGGTTCAAACCCAGTAAGTTTACGTCTCCTTATGTTGGTCGGCTTCTCATGAATCCCCAAAGCTGATTCTGCTTTCAAACGCTCCCCTATGCTCTTCCGCAATCCAGTCCTAGTTTCTGTGATTCGGAGCTCCTCAACAACCCGAAAGCCACGCTTCTTTTCCTCGCTTCCATTTCTTAGGAAGTTGGGTCTTCTCGCGGCTCCGCTCCATCGTATGCTGGACAGTGAAAAAACGACAGCTAAAAACACACTCAATCCCAAAATCATGACTACCGGATTCGTTCGCGCCACAGCTTTCAATAGTCTCACCAACAACGTCACCTCCCGTCACGATACCTCATCCCTATCCTATCTCCCCGAAGCAGCAAGTACGACCGACTAGAGGGCGGAATGCAGCCGAGTAACGTTGGTGGGACGAAAGTGTTTGCGTGGAAGAAGTTTGCGATGTGCGCTGCGTTTCTCGTTGAGGTGATGTGGTTTCGGGGGTTGGGGGAGGATACATTCTTCTGGCGAGGGAATGGGAACACTGATTTAGACGCGGAAGGTAAGTCCCATTGCCTTTATTTCTAGAAACTGACGAAAAGACCAAGGAATAAGGATACCAAACGGACACAGCGCCCTCCCCTTCCAAAACGCACCACCAACAAACCCAACAACCAACAACACCAGTTACCTGTCGTCCCCGCTCCAAAGCCAGACCCAGATTCCTACGAATCTGATCCAGACCCATCATCAACAACACACTGTACCCACCCCCACTACTCCTCCTCGTGCAATATGCACTAATGATCGACGTAGGCTCAATTGGCTCTGGAATCCACGTCTACAAATTCAACAACTGCGGCCCTTCTCCCAAATATGAATACGAAGTATTCAAAATGACACAACCTGGTTATCTTCATTCGCTGGGAACCCAGAGGGCGCTGCGAGGAGCTGGGACGAAGCTGTCCGCGTGGTGCCCAATGCCATGTACAGGTGTACACCTGTAGCCGTCAAAGCTACCGCTATACTTCGTTTGTTCCGGGCTCACAGAGCGCTGATATTTTGGAGGCGGTGGAAGGGAGGATTCGGTCATCCTATCCCTTCCAATTACAGGAAAAAGATGGGGTAGTGATCATGGATGGCAAAGACGAAGGCGTATTATACGCGTGGATCACGGCGAATTATCGCTTGGGAACCATCAAAGCTTCCACACCGCCTGATACACCCACCTACGCAGTCATCGACCTCGGTGGCGCTTCTACGCAAATCGTATTCAAGCCTGTCTTCGCGTTCTCGGATATGCAACTCGAGGACGGAGAACATAAATACGATCTGCAAATCGGTGGCCGGAACCATGTGTTGTGCCAGCACTCGTACTTGGGGTATGGTTTGATGCGTGCAAGGAGACACGTTCATAGATTGGCGGATCTCATGTCGACGTTGCAGGGTATGAAACCGAAGGCGGTGGCGGGGAATCCGTGTCTTGCGAAGGGGACACAGAGGGTTGTGATTGTTAAGGATGAAATGACCGGTAAGGAGAGGAAGGTGACGATGGATGGGGGACATTGGGTCTTTCGAGGCGTGTGATAGGGTGGTGCAGCTCGTATTGGCAAAGGACACGTACGTCCCTTTCTCCTCCTTCCTTTTACTCGTTTTTTCTTCCTCATCATTCTCTAATTCTCTTTTCCATCATTCTTTTCTCCCTTCTCTCTTCCTTTCTCACCTCTTCCTGGTCCCTGCTTTCCCCCCCTAAATCTGCCTACTAATACACATGCACACAGAATCTGCGAACTCAAACCATGCTCCTTCAACGGCGTCTACCAACCCTCCCTCCTCTCCTCCTTCCCAAACGGTAAAGTCCTCCTCCTCTCCTACTTCTACGACCGCCTCTCCCCCCTCCTCCTCCCCTCCTCTTCTTCCTCCCTGCCCATCACCGTATCCACCATCGCCAGCACCGCCCGCCAAGTCTGCAAAGGCCGCGACGAATGGCTGCGGAAAAGATTGCGGGTACGGAGTTGGGTTGGTGTTTGGGTGCTACGATTGCGATGGTTGGTGGGGAGCTGAAGTGTCTGATTTGAGGGTGGTGCATGGTGGGATAGGATTTATTTTATTTCTCACTGATGGTGTTTATCAATAATGAGGCTACTTGGACTGTGGAGTGCTTGCAAGTGCCTATACTTACTACATGAATATAAACAATCCTGCTCTCTTATAAGACAATAGGTAGAATACCTAGGAAGTTGTCTCAGTCCATGCATCTTTGGGACTGTCCAGTGTGATTATATCAAAGCAGAAGTGATTACAACTTGCTCATACCAAAGGGTTATGGTTCACTTTTTCCATAGGGCCACTGTATGGACAATCTTTTTTTTTTGTGAGGGGAAAGAGGTGATAGCTACTGTACATCATATATACTATGTAAAGAAGACACAGAACTAGCTTACACATACAAAATGGACTCAAAACCAGAGACCTCAAAAGAAAGAAAAAAATGTGGTATTTTAAGAGTCCCCCAAGGGCCAAAGAACATTCTGACAACTGGTAAAAGGTTGTTCAAATAGGTCATGAACTGCATTGAATGCTACTATAAGGCTGGTGAAAAACATTGACTCCAATTTGTACCATGGACAAAGTTACTAAAATCAAGTATAGTTGGAGTGGTGCCCAGTACATTGACTGTTCTTGGAAAAAATAAGCCATGTTTATTGCTTGTTGGCACCCAGAAGAGATATGATTTGAAATCTTCTCCAATGATCCAATTATTAGATTTATGTCCCTGAGAGGGATAAAAAACAACAGGTTTACTCTTGAAAATGTGAGATACACTGTCATGGGTATCAGTGTCATTAACATTTATAACTCCAGATGGAAAGAATGTGGATGGCAATGTAACTGAAGGAGCTGAGGGATTTAAGTCTATGCAGCCTCCATAAGCATCCCAGAGTCTGATGGTATTGTCTGAAGATCCAGAAGCGATATGCCTACCATCAGGTGAAAAGACAACTGATTGAACACCTTTGTGATGGCCTTCAAATGGATCTCCCAAACTCTGACCTGTTACAGCATTCCAGAGTCTAATTGTTTTGTCACGAGAACCAGAAACAATGTACCTCCCATCGGGAGAGAATGCAACTGAATCAACTGCATCCCCATGGCCTTTAAGAGGATCCATGATACTCTGTCCTGCATTAAATTCCCACACTCTGACAGTCCTATCATTAGATCCAGACACAATGTACCTTCTATCAGGAGAAAAGGCAACAGAGTTAATGCCACCCTGATGACCTATAAGGGGATTCATTATACTTTGACCTGTCAGGGCATTCCATGCTCTGATTGTTCTGTCTTCAGACCCAGAGATGATGAATCTGCCATCTGGAGAAAATGAAACTGAATGAATCCAATGAGTGTGTCCTATGAAAGGATCCACCACACTCTGCCCTGTCAATGCATTCCAGACTCTGACTGTCTTGTCCCATGATCCAGAGGCAATGTATTTACCATCAGGAGAAAATGCAACAGAAATAACTCCTTTATCATGGCCTTTGAGAGGATCCATGGCACTCTGACCTGTTAAAGCATCCCAGACTCTGACAGTGCAATCATGAGATCCAGAGGCAATGTATCTGCCATCAGGAGAAAATGCAACTGAAGTAACCATGGCATCATGACCTCTAAGTGGACCCATGACACTAAGACCTGTCAGAGCATCCCAAATTCTTAGTGTTGCATCATTAGACCCAGAGACAATGTGTTTGCCATCAGGAGAAAATGCAACTGATCTTATTGCATCCTCATGGCCTCTTACATGATCTACCTTAGTGTGACCTGTTAGAGCATCCCAAACTTTGATTATATTGTCCCCACATCTAGAAAGAATATGCTTGCCATTGGGTGAAAAAGCCACTCTAAAAACTGAACCCTCATCATCTTCAAGAGGACTTAAAATGCACTGACTTGTCAGAGCATTCCAGAATCTAATTATGTGGCATTGAGTTGCACAAACAATGTGCTTGCCATCAGGAGAAAAAGCTACTGTGTAGAATGGATCAGAGCCTCTGAAAAGAACCATTATACTCTGACCAGATAGAGCATCCCAGAGTCTGATTGTCTTATCAGAAGATCCAGAAACAATGTTCATCCCATTAGGAGAGTATGCAATACAGCTGACTCCCTTATCATGACCAATAAGTGGATCCATCAGACACTGACCTGTTACAGCATCCCAGATTCTGACTGTGCAATCATGGGACCCTGAAATAATATGCCTGCCACATGGAGAATATGCAACTGAAGTAACTGAACCACTATGGCCTTTAAGAGGTTCCATGACACTCTGGCCTGTCAAAGTATTCCATACTCTGATTGTCGTATCACTGGATCCAGAGACAATGTGCCCACCATCTGGAGAACATACGACTGAGGTAATCCTGTCATCATGGCCTTCAAGAGGACCCATAACACACTGGCCTGTTAAAGCATCCCATATTTTGATTGTCTTGTCAAAGGATCCTGAGATTATGTGTTTCCCATCAGGAGAATATACAACTGAACTCACATAGCCAGCATGGCCTTTAAAATACATGATATCATGGCCTGTGAGGGCATCCCAGACATGAATAGCTCCATAAGTTCCAGAGACAATGCGCCTGCCATCAGGTGAATATGCAAGTGGACCATTGTTAGTCTTTATTTTCAGAAGGCACCTGTCTGGCCACTGTTTCATCTGACCATTCTCAATTGTCAAAGATTTTACAAGATGTTTTTTGAAATGAAGAGATATTTTAGAATTTTGTGGTGCAAATGGCAGTGCTGAGATGTAAATGTGTGGTGCTGCTTCAGAGATTGGCTCAAAAAATGTCATTATAAATTGGTTTGCATCACTTGCAAACTCTGACATACTAGGGTTCAATGCCTATATTTGATATGTTCATGTCAGTATCATAGTAGTATACTTTGATGAGACACTTACTTTGCACCAAGTTTCAGCCAAAAGCAGTAACTGAGCAGCATGATTTACAGCACCCATTAGACTCATAATTTCTAGCCAATGTAAAAGATGGTTTATCAGAAATTTCTCCATTTCAACTATTATCTTCTCTTCCAATGCTCTATCAGAACATTGTTGCAGATAGATTGCCCAGAAGTACCTTGCATGATCTAGAGCAGTAGATTTCACTTTTTCAATATGATCCTGCAGCTCAGGAATTTCTTTATTTAGGATATGTGATGTTTTGAGATCAAAAAAGTTAAACTTTAGCTTTGCACTCATAAATTTCATACAACACCCAGCAAGGCAGAGACTGTGCTTCTTAGAATCAACCCAAAAAGCCTTAGAGCGCTTTGGGTCACGCAGAAAATCTGTAACTGACTGATGACAGATCTGAAAATGGCCAGTTTCACTGATAGACAAGATTGGACTTAGTTGACTGATTACAGACAATGCATCTTGAACCTCTAGAAGCTGTTCAAGATCACTGGAACAAAGTGGATTTCTTGCAATGACAATGGAGCCCAAAACTGATGACAAGGTATTTTTCTCTGTTTCTCTTAGACCCTGAAAAGCAGCAGAAATGATATGATGGTACAAGCCATCAATGGCATCAGTTCCTTCTCCAGTATTGGAACATATAACTTCCAGCCTCCCTTGAATGTTACCACCCTTATACAAGATGAAGTCCATTGCAGATTTAGCCCAAATGAATAGCCCAGCAGCTTTTTCTACAAGAAATGAAATTTTTTCTAGACCAGGCCAATTCAGATATAGAGCTGAGGTATCTAAATTAGCCCCTTCAAGAAATCTTATGGTAAAGTATTTCCAAAGATCATCAGCAGTCTGATCAGAAACTTCATCTCCAGCATGAAGATCAATATGATAACCAACAGGTTTCAATGCATTCTGAATATCAGGATAGCGGCGACTTGTAACTAGAAACTTTACAGACTTGGAAATTTGAGAACAGGATTTTAAAGAAGGCAAGAGTCTCTCATATGAATCACACTCATCCAGAGCATCAATAACAAGAAGAAGTGGCTCTGCAGAGCTTTGAGACACCTCCTGGAGTGGCTTGACAATGAGATGCTCAAATTGCATGGGAATGTCAAGACCTCTGATTTTAGCTTCCTGTGCCTCTAGTGCTTGGGCTATAGATATTTTCAATGCACTGTTTCCCTGAGCAAGATCTAAAGCAAGGCATCTCCATAGATTATCTGGATTCTGAAACTCAGTCTGATCACGGTGGAAGAAGAATTGCCCAGAAAGATGTTCAAAGCTAGCCACAACAGTTGAAGCAATTGTTGTCTTCCCAGAGCCAGGACTGCCAGAAAGCCAGAGAATGTTTGGCATGCTTGGATCATTTACCCATGCTTTAATGTCTGTTAGCACATCCACTCGAGTTCCAGGCATGCATCTCTCTGATGGTTTGCTATGTAATGGAGCCTTGAGCTCCTGCAACCATTTATCTGCCTGAGGAATTGGCTGGTATAAGTTATGAAGGTAACTAGGCTAACATGACTTTCCTTTGATTCCTCTATCATGGCATTGATTTTATCTTGAAGTTCCTCAGTATTGTTGTAGTGGACCTGCAAAATGTAGATGTGGATTAGTGTGGAAATGTCAATGAGAATGTTCACTAACAACTTGTCCAGCAATAATTACACTATGATCCATCTGAATATCTTGTGCCCCAGCAAAGACAGTTACTTGAGCTGCTGTAGCACCTTTTCCGATGAACAATAAAAATAAGGGACATTTAGAAGTGTCACTTTCAGCTGATTAACTTACTATCTTGACTGGCCTCTGTGGTCCTCAGCTGTTCAGCAGTCTCTGTACTGTCAGCTGTAAAGAATGATAAACAGTGAGAGATAATAAAACGGATGCTTCTCAACATACTTTGGAAGTTTTCCTCATACCAAAGAAGGACCTAAACTTTGGTGTCAGTGAGCTAATCAAACATAGATCTATTTTACACACATGGAAAGAGCTCATGATTTCATTCACCTTTCCCTCAAACTTCTCAATATGCTCTGTATCTTGTGTAAAGCTGGGAAAATTCCTTAAAATCTGCTGGTGAATATCTGAAACACTTTCTTTTAGATGGTCCAAAGCTCTAGCAGAGTATTTCAATTCAAAGGCATTTATGATAACAGTCAAAATCACGCACCCTTTCAAATCCTCAAGCCAAGATTGCAAAGCAGACGGAACATGATCCTTGCGAAATTGACAGTTATACCGAATGATCTCCTCAAATTTCCCAGTAAGATTATCTGAACAAGCGGCCCAGGCTCTCCTGTTAGAGTTGAATTTCTAATTTGATTGATAGATAGGTCAGATAGATTGATTAGAGCAAAGCCAAGCACCTTGATGATCTCAATAATATCCAAGGCTTTGACAACAGCCAACTTCAAGGGTGGGAAGGCGTCATCAGATGCGGCCACAGCTTCGAGTGTATGAAGACCGGCGCCTCCGCTGGCAGCCCGCAGACGTCGGTTTGTGCTGGGATTCAATTCACTAGTATTCATATTGTTGGTGTTCTTGTTACTGGTAGTAGCGCTTGCGTTTGCGTTCGTGGTGGTGGTGGTTAGGAAGAGACCTGGAAGGAACGATACTGCGGTGCCGCATTGCCTCATGCCGTAGTCATGTGCTGCATCTATTTTTGAACTTCGTTTTGGAGGAATTCTTTTAGACGCTCACAGAAATCAATTGGTTTCTGCGGTCCGAAGTTCCTTGAGATAAGGAAGCCAAGTCTCCGTCTACATCCCAATTCTCGCTCCAAATTTATTCGCATCAAGTTTGGCACAAAGCACGGTCGTCAGGTATCATTCCGCTCATGGCTCGAACTGACGGCGTTAATGACCTGTGTGCGAACAGGGCTGTGGGTTGTGTAAAGACAGAGTAAAGACAATCGAGATTGTAAATCTGGCGCCCATCTAGACCCTACCAAAGACCCGGAGACTTGCTACTGAAAGCAGATTGCAGCGCACGGCTGCTTGGGCACCCTCCTGAACGAGAAGTATGGCGGTGTAAGGAGAAGCGAGCCAAGTTGCACATTCTTCTTGACGTGGGCCTACCCTGCTAATTGTCCATTTTAGACCGAAAAGTTCATCCCATCAACAGCGCAGAGAAAAGTTACCCAAGCTTCCCATATATCATTCTTTGTTGATTTATTGGACTCGCCGCCCGAGAGCGAGTTTGATCATACCTGTCGAACGAATTTGATAAGATGAGCGCGGTGCGGGAAGCGCCAGAAAGAAACAGATGACAAGAAAGCGACATGCGGAAAGTGTAGCACCTGAGAATGAGATCACGGCGAATAGGCAACATCAGCAATTTTGAACGTTGATACCTTACAAGTTGACGATGGAAGCTATCAGGCCTAGTCACGACCACCCAATGACACCCATTGCATTTCAAAGGTCAAGGACTCAGGTCCGAGGGTTTGCTGTGCGACGTTCCTTGGGCATCTCACGATCGGCTGAGTTTCATTAACCTGCTCCTCTGTACGTGCCCTGTTCAAATCCTGTTAGTGTCCAGACCACACATCCCATATACGGCTCCTGAGGTCGGAAAGAGTTCATGGTGCTGGTCATTATGATAGTAAGCGGGAGAAGGAATTTGGAATAGAAAAAAAAGCGTTACCAATATTATATTGCAATTGCCCGACAAAATCTGGAGGCGGGGGGGCGCCGTATAGCGCTCCACGACGCTGCATAGCAGGGATTTTAGAATTTCTTCAATCATTTAGGCGTTACGGAACTTTGAAGCATCAGTAGAGTAGTCATCGGTTGTAGGGAGGAGAATACAGTACTGTTGTATTCTAATTCACGTCCCATACATGACGAGCCATTGTGAAAACGACTCCAGAGCCCTAAGTCTCCCAGAAACTACGTGAAGCACCAAATGAGGGCCCATCCCGCAGAACAGAGGGAGACATTCCAAAGAACGTTACCTAGGAAAGACATGAGATGAAGCACCAGACGAAGGACAATCAGGTAGAGCAAAAAAAGCGGTCGTCCTAGAGAATTGAAATAGCAGAGATGCAAGGGAGTCTTTCGCGAACATGACGGCAGAAGAGACGTGTCGGTGGTGTCGGTGAGGCCTAGGGGTCGTGATCAGTGTGGTGTGGGATATAGTCATGTTTATTCTTGACCATCGTCATGCACGTCGACCAAGACTCGACCAAGACACATCCAACACGTCGCGTGTGGAGCTATCCCTTGGGTATCCCTGTCATCGGCTTAACACCCTCAAGACCTCACAATACGATGATTTAGTCAAGTTTAGTGCTTCCCTTTCCAAGTTTGCCTGAGGACATTTGATAGCTGAAGCTGGGTTGGATAACTCTGAGGTGCGTTTGCCATCCATGCCGCCAGTTTCGCCTTCTTATGTTAGTTCTCTGAAGCCCTGCGACGTGCTACTACGTGGCGGTTAGTTCTCCAAGTATGGCCACTACAATGTGCACTATCACGACACCCGAAAGCTACGGAACCCCAGAGCATTGCTGCCGTCTTTCACCCGCAATACCGTGCTCCATACACCTGGGCTTTTACTCATATTCCTTCCAACCCTACATATTCGAAGCACAATGTTCAACCTTACCTCACGTCTGCCCAACTCCTGTTCGCCATTTGATACCGTGCCATTCCTGCAGTGTTCTCGGGGAGGCCTTGGCGATCGGGAGGATGACATGCCACAAATTTGCGACGTAACCATCCTTGTACATCGTCCCCGTTGTGCAAGCAGAGGACCTTCTCTCCTGTCGAACACTCATCACTACCATCCACTTGCGAGGCCAACACCACCCAGCAGCCACAGACCAATCGGCGCTCCAACCCGGGTTCATTGACCTTCTTTCAGCGCCAATCACCACAGCTTTTCACCACCGAACCGCAGACGACTCACATGTTCCTCGATCAGGCGACTCATCCCCCTTCCACCAGTCCGATTCCTTTCTAGGCTCTACACCCGCCTTCCTTTCAGAGCGCTCGTCTCTTACTGCGTACTCTTTAAAGCCCTCGGTGCGACGAATAATCATACCGCAAATGAGGATCAACCATTTCCGTTGGCTGCAGGTAGCGTGTAGGGGGTGGAGCCTGAAGATGAGGAGGTTTTGGGCGACTCACCAACCGAAGAACCGACCCTGCTCAAATTTCAAATGAAAGCGAGTAAACAGCGGATCCAAGTTCTGCTAGGCGTCTTTGGTGCGATCTTTACCATCGGCTTGGTGGTGGTTCTTGCTGTTTATTTCGTGGTGTTGAGGAAGTAGGATAACGTTGAGGGGAGCGCCGGTGGGCGAGTGGATCGCCGACTGGGAATGGGACTGCTACAACGATCTTGATATCGGAAACCAAAAGATGGACAATGACCAGCGTAAAGCTCGTTCGACATACTTCTGCACCTTCCACCGTCATAGTCCAGCACACTACGAACCAAGCCAAGCCGGCCTAACTTTGGATTCCGATGCTTAAGCTCAAGCGACTTTATGTGCTTTCAGACTTCGCGCAGGTGGGTGTCCTTTTCGCTCTTAACTTCTTACAGTCTCCGTTTTGGTCCCTTTTCCGCGTTTTTCACCCTTTCGTCTTCCACCAACCTCCCTCCTACTACGCTTTCACTTTCGTTCGCGATTTCTTTCCTTTCGTTTGCCCTCCAATTTCATCATTTCACTGGTACTCTTCGTTCTTCTCTTCCTCCCCTCTTTCGCGCCCTCCTCGACAAGTTCAACTCACCCACTTTTCCTCAGTCTGTTTTTTCTCTTAGTCATGCTTTGGAAATCTTCTCCAAGCTAGGCGAACGACACCTTTGGAATTCTCTCGCATCGCCGTTAGGATGAGTCATACTTGCCTTGAATCAATCCAGATCATCCGCGATCATTGAAGATGTTTTGCTCATTGAACCCAATTCCTTTTACGCGGAATGTTCAACGTCTCTGGGGAGATCAACTCACTGGAAGGTACATGGAGTTTCCAGTAAGTATGCACGTCCTTCTCATGCTAGTCTTGTGGTCAACGAATCGACCGACAGCTAGCTCTTGTACTAGGACAGCTCTGCAAGCTCCACCAAGTAGGCTTTCGCAGTCTTGGTTTTCCTCTGCTGTAGTCGTCTGCTGCCGTTTCCATGCATTCGTTGGGGTGTCAATCCCAGCGTTGTCATGGAATCATGTTGGAACAACTTATCCCAAACTGCTATATGCAATCATCTCCCCTTCACCCACCTCCACTTCAACATGCGACATCTCGAAATCCACGTCCATGACTCCCAACGTCCCAACCCTCTGTGTCCACTCCTCTCCATCATCGCCTTTTGTGACCCAAAGTACGAGTTGTTCTATGCCTTTGGATGGAGAAGCGTCAACGACATTAAAAACCCAACGCCATCACCTTCCATATTGCCATCCATACCTCGCCCTTTCCTCGTCTGATGAAACCTGCAGCATCGTTCTTGATCCACATACACCCCCATTTAATGGCGCCGCCATTTAGAGAATCCTTCGTTGCGGAGTGCTCTCTCGCGTTTAGATCCAGCCTTTGTATTCATTCCTCCTCCTCTTGGAAGGGAGCGATGACCATTGGGACCTACCTTTGGGCTGTGGAATCAACATCTCGGCTCATCCTTCGACTGCTATTCATAGATTTCTCTATTTGAAGTCGTCTCTCCGCATGTGGACCGGCGTTCGGAGTTCGTTGGTTTTCCACTTGAGTTGAGAGTTGCCGAAGGATAGGTTAACTCTATATCTCAGCCTCTTCAATGTGATCGGTCTTAGACGATGAAACATGCGTGTCGTCCCAGTGGAATCCATCCGCCCTACCGCACATGCGCAGGGGCCCGACTTCTCCGCACAGCGGGCCCTCGGGTTCCTTCCAGACGTCACCGCATGTATGCGCCTGCCTCCTCATGCTGATCTTGTGGTTGACGAAAGTTGAAACGACCTATCGCTAGCTCTTGAGCAACTCTTTGGCTGATGTCCCAGCATTCAGGACTACGCATCGCAGGGTTCCGCAAACCTCACCAAGTTGCTTCTCGTAGCCGGCGTTTCTGTGATGTGGTCGTCCGATCTCTCACATGTCTTTCGAGGTGTCGATTCCTTCCATGACAAGTTCAGTTGATACAACTCACGACCTTTCTTATCCCCACCTGGACCGACTGCAACTCACGACTCCTTCCAACGTCACCTTGAACCCTTTCTTGCCATCTACACAAATCCCACTCCGTCGCTCCCACCTCTCCTGAACCCCCACCTCCTTTCACTTGCTGATAGACAGCATCGGCTACTTCAGGCTCGGACGGAAAGCCCACGCTACTTGCTCTTCTCGTCGGATCGACGAATTTTTCAACATCATTGTCATATCCCAAGATTGTGCAACGGAAGGAGCTCGGGAGAAACTCGTAGATAAAATATGCGGCGAGATCGGGGATGGCGCTTGGGAGACAAATACTTTGGACTGTAAAGGTAAAATACTAGTTATAAGGGAACGGGACGGTAATTACGTAGTGAAGCGAATCTGTTGAAATGCGAAGAAACGTTCACGGACACCGTGAGATGTGTTCGAAATTGATCAACAACTTGACCATCGCCCTTGACGTCGACCTCGCGCTGGCCAAACGTCGGCCAGTACACAACTGTTACGTTCTTGCTCGATCTTTCTATTTGAAGGATTGAGACTATCGATATCCCTGGAACTACGACGAACTACTTATTGCTCTGTTTGACCTCTCTCGAAGCTGGCGATCCGAGGGCAAGCGCTGCTTCCTCGAGCTCTGGGCTGGAGAACTTAGAAGGTGCGTTTGGTTTCTTCCTCCAGGCCCACCTTCAGATATTGATTCTCTGCCTGCAGATGATATGCACTGCGCTACTCAGTGGTAGTCAGTCTACGCTTGTCTACCCGCCACGACTTTCAGCTTGGGATTGGCAGGTCCCTTAGACGGCTTGCTCCAGCTACGAATCACAAATCCTGAGGCCTGAGGCTTCGTCAGCTCGTGTAGCATCGCCGCGGCACAGGCCGGAATGGAATCTGGATTGCAAACCGAGGATGTCCAGCTCCAGTAAGTTTACGTCTCCTGCTCATGTTGGTCATGGCCTCTCATCTCGAAATCCGTACAGCTGATTCTTCCCTCAAACGCTAATGTATGCGTTCCCGCCTAGTGGTTTCTGCGACTGCCAGCCCAAAAGTCACGTTTCTTTTTCGCATTCCCATTCGCTTAGGAGGTGGACTCTTCTCGTGGCTCCACTGCATCGCATGCTGGACAGCGAAAAGATTACAACTAGAAACACAGTCAATCGTAAAGTCACCGCTACGGGATTCGTTCGCACCACAGCTGTCATTAACCCCAACGACAACATCACCGCCAGTTCACGATACCTCATCATGGCAATCTTATCTACCCGAAGCAGCAACTACGAACGACTAGAAGGCACAATGGGCCAAGTAGACTCGATGGGACGAAGAAGTTGACGTGGAAGAAGTTCTCTTTGGGCGCTGCGCTCCTCGTTGGGGTGATGTGGCTTTGCGGGCCAAGGGCGCATACGTTCTCGTGGCGGGGGAATGGTAATGCTGGTTTAGAGGAGGAAGGTAAGTTTAACTGTCTTTCCTTCTAGAAAACTGATGAAAAGACTACGGGAAAAGGATACAAAACGGTCACAGTGCCTTCCCCTTCCAAAACGCACCACCAACAAACCCAACAACACCATTCGTCCCCTGCTCCAAAACCACCCACCACCCACCCAGACTCGTACGAAACTGATTCAGACCCTTCATCAACGACACACTATACCCACCTCTCACTCCTCTTCCGGCACTCTCGGACAATATACACGGCCCTTCCCCAGAATACGATATGAAGTATTTAAAATGACACAACCGAGTCTATCCACATTTGCTGGTAATCCTGAGGGCGCTGCGCGGAGCTTAGACGTCCGCGTCGTGCCCAAGGCGATGCACAGGTCTACACCTGTAGCTGTTAAAGCTACCGCCAGACTTCGTTTTCGCAATACTCGGTGTTCTTCTCGAGAAGAACGTTGACTCCAGGATACACCTCCACGCTTTCGAGGTTAGTATACCGGGGGAGGAGACGGATATGGAGATATCACGCGTGACTGTGTCCGATAATTGAGCTGATGAGCATGCGTCTTTTGACTATGACGTCGGCTGTTGATCGGTTGGATGGTCCGCCGACGTTGAGGGCTGCGGTGCGGTATGAGATGACGGCGTGGTTGGCGAGGGAGTCGGATGTTAGTCTTGGGGATCTTTTTGGGAGGTTAGGTAGCTGCCTTGACTTGACGCTGTGTTGTCGTGATAACCCTAACCCTAAGGTCGACCCCCACGAACCCAAGACGAACCCGACTCTTTCTACGATATGGGCGTCTCACTTTAGTCCGCGCCTACACCAAGACGTAACCCTCTCCCAAAACTTGAGGTTCTTTGATCCTAACAAGAGAACGTCAGCACACAACATGTTCGTCTTTTCCAACCCTCCATCCACCTACGAACCAACTAACCCCTTCTTAGGTACGACAACTACATATCCGAAGCCGACAAATTCCTCTCTCCCCCCTCCGAGTCTCAACACAACAGAAACTCGGGTGTCAGCAACCTGGGCATGGGTCCACTGAACATGGCAGACGATTTTGATGACTCTGACGACTCCGAGGACGGAGCTGAGCAGAGATGAAAGAGGGTAGCTGCTGCTTCCGCTGGAAGTTCTCCATCCAAGCCCGCAGCCTTGGCAGCCGCCACGCAGTCACCCTCTCCTACGCATCGTCAGCCGTCTCCTACGCAGCAGCAGCACAATGCTCCTCAGCCGCAGCAGCAGCAACAACAACAACAGCGGCCGCCTCAACAGCAGCAACAACGGCCGCCTCAGCAGCAACAGCAACAGCCTCCCCAGCAGCAACAGCGGCCTCCCCAGCAACAACAACAGTGGCCTTCCCAGAAGCAACAACAACGCCCTCCCCAGCAGCAGCAACAACAACAACAACCTCTCCAACCAACAGCAGCCCTAAACCTCGCCCAACCTCCCCCCTCCCTCCCACCAACAGGCCTAGGCCGCCTCCCACGCTCCGCAAACCCCTTCGAACCCCCCGCACCCCCATTCCCCTCCTCTCCCTCCCCATCAACACCACACCCGCTCCAACCACTAATGACACCTATCAAACCCACCTTCGCCCTCCCCTCCTCTTCCCCTTCTTCTCCTTCCCAAGGCGGTGGCGGAGGCCCAGCGGTAACATTTTCCACAACAACACCCACCCCTCGCAAACCCATCATCCGCTCAAACTCTGAAGACCCACTCCTCCCTACGCGCGGTGAGAAAGGGGACGTTTTCTGGCGTCGGTTCTCCATGATCGCCAAGGAAGAATTGGCAAAACCCCGTGGGGCGAAAGATTCTTCGTGGTTGAAGAAAACCCAGAATGGAAATGGGAGAATGAACAGATGGGTAGGTATCGTTTCTGTGTTGTTGATTTTATGTATAGTGGCTGCTGTGGGATTGGGGATTTATTTTAATCGGAATGCGCCGGGACATCAGCAGCCGAAGGTTTTTGGAGGAGTGGGGATGAGGTTGGGAGTTCTGTTGCGACGAGTGCGACTAGTGCCCGTGCCAGTGCAAGTGCGAGGGGGACGGGGAAGAGTGGAGGGACGACGAGCAGCAGTTTGCATGTTAGTCCGACGTTTACTGTTGCGAGGCGGGAGGAGGAGGTGTAGAAATCTAGATCTAGATCACACGGTAAGGAGTCAATCTCAGTCTCGGTATAACGGACTGAATTGATGTATGTACCTAGATCACACGGTAAGGAGTCAATCTAGGTAAAGTAAGTAAGAGTGTAGTAATCGGTAAGTAGAGTGGCTCACCTCAGTCTCGGTATAACGGACTGAGGTGTACATAGGCTAATGTATGGTATATATATACGAGACGGAATAAAGGGTGAGCTAAGCATAAAGAGAGAGTGAAAGAAAGAAAGGAAAAACAAACGTGTTCACGGTGTCGTGATAATCACAACACTCCTCCTCACCGTGAACACTCCTCCTCGCATGGAGTCTAGTGCTGTTTGATGCCCAAGAATTCGCGGAATCGAGTAAACTTCTTGGTGTCAAGGGCTTTAGTAAATATGTCGGCCATATTGTCGTGGGTATTGATGTAATTTAGGATGATTTCTTGGGATTGGACACGCTCGCGTAAGAAATGGTGTTTGATATCAATGTGTTTGACGCGGTCGTGGAGCATTGGATCTTCAGATAGATTTATTGCGGCTATCGTGCCATGTCTGGAACCAAATTTAAAAAGAATCAAAAATTCAAAAATTCAATCCATGGTGGTCCACTACTCTCTGTTCTATACAGCCATTTAGTCTAGTGGAATTTACCCTTATTTCTTTCATTTTGCCTGATGTGCTGAGTTCAATTTCTCCGTGAGGTATTTTTTTGCTCTTCCTCTTCCTGATAGCTAATCCAGTCAGCTCTCCCTCTTCTTAAAATATTCATGCAAGGTGTTGGTTATCTTTATTTACATTTTGTTGAATGATGGGTAGAGAGGAGTACCTGCTCAAGCACAATCAGCCATTCTAGAAAGACATTTGTGAAAATTATCATCTGTCTTTCCTTTCTTTCATGAATATATTGACATTTAACATCCTCCTCCACTGTATAAATTGATTGTTAATTTTCCTTTCATGTAGAAGAGTGTCTGGTGCATTTAAGGTACATTTTATTTGAAACTTGCATACCTGCTTTTGCATGTGGTAAAAGAAATTCCATGCAACTACAGTCATCCACCCCTGAATGATACACCACCCCCATTTGATACACTTTTGTATACTTTATCACTTCCCCAAATCATCATTGTTTTTTTTAAACAAAATGTCATAGCTACATATACATACCAACAATCCTTCCACAAAATTTCAAGTCAATTAAACAAGTTCTGGTTCCACAGTAAAATGTTCAAAAGTGGATGTTTCGTGGACTGCGCCGAAAATGCCCTCACCCCCCAATGATACACCCATATTTGATAAATTTCTACACAACAACACCATGGAATCTTCTGAAATTTTGAGGGGTGGATCATACTGATTAACAGAGAGTTATTGTACAGTTTTTATGGGGAAGACATGCTGCTTAGAATTGAAAATTGAATTTAATGATTTCACTGTATCATTAAGGGGTGGATGACTGTACCAAGATACAAAATTTTAGCCCATATTATGTAGCCATGGATATATTATTAGCTATTGAAGGATGGGCATCTAATTGCAGCTACAGATGCTGCTTTACTATTTGCCTTTCTGCACTTTTGATGCTAATTCTGCATCTTGTCATTGCAGAAACACAGCAATGACTTGAGAGCTTCTGAAACTTGTATACATTGACATTAACCCTTTTCCAATGGATTCCTCTCACAATCACATTGTCAGTCTTTTTTTTCTTACAATTATGCCCATTTTTGTAGAATAAATTTCAGACTGCTCATGGCTGCTATAGAAGTTGTTTATTATAAGATTTTGAAGCATAGAGAAGGAATCATCTTTGAAATAGTCAGGTTTTTGATTTTTTGGCAACCAAGTGGCATTACAGATTTCAAAAGGGTAACTGATATCATTTTCTTAATTTGAGCACCTTTTGATGGGGATTCATAACAATTTTTTTGTTTATTATGACTGCCATTGTAATGTCCTATTTTTTGGTTCAGTTTTTCACTTCAAGTGAAGACATTTGGATGTGGCAATGAGGAGAATGAATTTTTGAGTAGAGATGTAAGCCGTGTGAACAAATAGCCAAATCCGTCAGCAATAGCCAGATTTGTACTAAATTCTAAAGTGGAAGGAGGCTGTGCGAACAATTACCACTTTCAGAATTAGTAGCCCAAATCGGGCTATTGGAGGTTCCAGACACCACACAATAGCCTTTATTGCCGCGTTGTTGTCACATAGGATTAGAGTGGGTTTTTCGGGTTGGTATCCGATAGCGCTTAAAAGCGTACGGAGCCAGATCACTTCTTTTGATGCTTCAAATGCGGCGCCGTATTCTGCTTCACATGATGAGGCCGCTACGGTTTTTTGTTTGCGAGCTTGCCAAGAGATAACGCCGGACCCAAGGGTATAAGCATGTCCTCCGACGCTTCGTCTCGTGTCAAGACAGTTCGCCCAATCGGAATCGGTAAAACCAACTAGCGATATGGGGTTATTGCCGCCTAAAGAGAGTTTATAGTCACGAGTACCAGAAAGGTAACGTATGACGCGTAGCGCTGCGTTCCAGTGTGCGTATGTGTAGCAATCCAGATATTGGGATAGTTGCTGAACTGAGTAAGTGATGTCGGGGCGTGTGCCTATGGATAAATAGAGCAGGCAGCCAACTAATGACCTGTATGGTAGTTTTTGAATGTCTTTCAATTCGTTCTGCATGAGCTTTTTATAGTCGGCACGTCGAAGTTTCAGTCCCGGGTCCATAGGGATTGGAGCTGGGGAGGCGTTCTTCTGACCAAATTGCGCAACTATTTTGTCGATGAGAGCGGTTTGTGATAATTTAACGGTGTGGTTGGGTCGATCCCATGTGACGGCGATTCCAACGACAAAGCGGACTGCGCCGAGGTCAGATATTGTCCAGACCTTACGCATCTGGTTCTTGAAACACTTGTTTTCGTCCTTGTTGCTTGCAATGGATAGGAAATCGTCCACATGTATGGCGGCCACGATTGTTCTGCTGTCAGCAGTCCTGTAATAAATGCAGGACTCACATGAGAGACGAGTGAATCCCCAGGAAAGCATCTGTTCATTCATGGTTTGATTCCATATCCTCCCACTCTGCTTCATGCCATATAGTCCCCGTTGGATCATCCATACCCACTCCTCCTTTCCTTGCTCCTCGAAACCTCGTGGTTGCTCCATGTACTGAACTTCGTCTTCCGGAAGTAGGCCATAGAGGAAAGCAGTCTTGATATTGACTTGTTGTGCATCCCAGTTTAGCTTAGCCGCGATGTGTAGTAGAATACGCCAGGACTCCATGCGCGCAGTAGGTGAGGTTGTTTTCATGTAGTCCTTCCCAAAAATTTGTTCAAAACCTAAAAACACAACACGTACCTTCCATCTTACAGCTTTTCCGAGTTCGTCCCTTTTAATTTGGAAAACAGGTTTCCCTTTTCGAATTTTTGAGCCTTGAGGAACGTCGCATCGGGGAACTAATTTGTAGACGCCCATGTCTCGTAAAGATTTGAGTTCGTCTCGGTAGCCTTCTTCCCAGCGTTTGGCGTCAACAGATTGTTGTGCTTCCTCCCATGTTCTTGGCTCATCTTCAAATTCTAGGGTTGACGGATCTATTTTTGTCATTTCAGAGATAGCGGAAAGGATTTGATCGATTTGTTCCGCTTTTTCATCTCCGAGGTTCAGGGTTCCAAAGGCTTGGCGAAGCTCCTTAATTGCTGCATCTTCGACTATAGTGGGCACGTTTCGTGACTCCTCCTCTCGAAGATCCTGTAAGGTCTTCTTTCGTTCAGCTCTGGTCGCTTTAATTCTTACTGCAGCATCAGCAGATTCCTGTATCGCTTTCTCGAGTCATGAAGGTCCAGCAACTAGGGGTTTGTCCGCAATGCGACTGGAGCGACGCGGTAGGTTTTCGTCTGGTATTTGTGGCTGGTTTTCGGCGATAGGTTTGATCTGAGGCATGGGGTTTTCAATCTGAGGGGTTGCGGGTTCGGCGTTTTGAGTAGGGTTGTTTTGTGGGGGGTTTATAGGCGGAAGCAGCTCATCGTCATCTTCGTCGAAAAAAATGGGAGTGGGAGTTGCGCTTTTTACAATTGATTCTAGGGATGTTGCTTCGAATGGAATTTCAGCTTCTGGAGGCATCGGAGAATGGCCATCGCAGCTTTCTAGGAACTGCACGTGGTAAGAACTATAAACCTTTTTCGTTTCTCGATGGTAGCATCTGTACGTTTTTGAGTCTTTGTCATATCCGATGAGGACGCACTCAATTGATCTTTTGTAAACTTTTGGATTATGTTTGTTTTGGATCAATACGAAAACTCTGCAACCGATTTCTCGCATGTACGAGTAGTCAGGTTGTCGTTCATGCCACTTTTGCCATGGGGTTGTACCATCGAGTGAGTGAGTCGTGGTTTTGTCCTGAAGATGACCCGCCGTAATGTAGAACTCATCCCATAAATTTGTAGGGCACTTCGCGTAAATTCACATAGTACGTGCTTTTGCCATGAGTGTATGGTGCATCTGTTCAACATGTCCAATGTGAGCTGAAGTGTAGGGTGCTGTGAATAATTGGTTGGTGCCTCTTGATTCGAGCCAGTCATGCATCACGTTGCTCTTGAGTTCTCCGTTGTCGGTGATATATGTTCCCACCTTCAAACCTGTTTCGAGTTCTTGAGCGTGTTCCCATGCAGTTAAATAATTGAAGGCGTCACTCTTCCTTTTTAAAGGAATTGGCCATACACGACTTGTGAAGTCATCGACAACGTTCATAATGAATTCATTTCCTGTTCTTGATTTTACATGTGGCCCACTAAGATCCACCCACACCTTCTCTAATTTCCTCGTTGCTCTGTGCCCTGGCCCTTCTTTGCGATGTTTAGGAACAGGTGTTTTCATCTGTTTACCCAGGACACAAAATTCGCATTTAGGGGGGTCTTCATGATGAAGATTTGGGGGCATACCTGGTATCATCCTGCTCTTGACCATGTCTCGAATTGTCTGATAATTTGCATGACCAAGGCGGTGATGCAATGTTTCAAGACTTGGAGAATGTTGCGCCATAAGAGCGTGCTCAGTGTGAGCGGAATGTAAGACCAGGGAGTAGAGATTTTTGGCAGGGAGAAGGGTTCTGCAAGCGATGATCGTGTTGGTGGATTTGTTGGTGATCCAGCATGCTTGTTCGTCGAAGTGGGCGACAGCTTTGTTGTCCTGTGCTAGAGTGCTGACTGAGACTAAGTGAACTGTAGCGTTGGGAATATAAAGTGCGTTTTGCAAAATTATATATGCACCACGCACCACACGCAACTTGATGTCACCGATACCGAATGCGGTGATTGATGATCCTCCAACACCCTTTACTGAGCATGCGGCGGTTGGTTGAAGCATCAGGAAGTCTGATTTTTCTGGTGAGATGTGGACTGTTGCACCAGTATCAACGTAAAATGGGAGATTGTCAACTGAGATGGGGGTACGATTTTTCTCATGAATTGGTGAGATTTCAGATAGTGCGGCAACGTCGGATGGTTTCGTATGTGTGTTCCAATCGACAGTTGTTTTCAGCTCACAAGTGGCTACCACCTTTATCATAAAACTAAGGCACTTGCCTGTAGAGCTGTGTGTATAAGTCCACAAGTTTTATGAAAGGCCTTTCATAGGTGTTTCCTGTGTCTTTCTTTCTCATAAAGGCTATGTTCTTCTCATAAGATATAGGCAAGGCCACAGAGTGCTTTTCATAATTAAACCTGTGCGCTTTCAATAGGTATTTCATTCACTGGGTTAGGTGTATTCATTGCCTTTTTCATAATTAATGGTGTGCACTTTCATTGAATATTTCATTAGGAATTTTGGGCGCTTTCATTGCTTTTTTCATAATTAATCCTGTGTGATTTCAATAAATATTTCATTCACTATGTTAGGTGTATTCATTGCCTCTATCATATCTAATGGTGTGCGCTTTCATTGAATATTTCATTAGGAATATTGGATGCTTTCATTGTACTTTTCATAATTAATGTTGTGCAATTTCAATAAATATCTCATTCCCTAGGTCAGGTGTATTCATTGGCTCTTTCATATTTAATGGTGTGCGCTTTCATTGAATATTTCATTAGGAATATTGGATGCTTTCATTGTACTTT
>NW_001889967.1:66099-82640 GCF_000143565.1 Laccaria bicolor S238N-H82 | reverse complement strand
TAGAATGCGGTAGCAGATGATAAGTTCTTACAAGTAGGGACGTATTTTGACTGTAAGGATCTGCCATTCATACTCCCACTATCTTTCATCCAACCTGGCTAGAAATAAGTGAGTGGATGTCGAGGGGGGAACTGGTGCACTGACCGGGGACCGTGGGATGATGTGGACTTTGAGATTAGAATTGATCCCCCGAATATCCTTGAGAACGGAAAAAACATAGGATGGGACCTTGTTGATATTGAAGTTGCTGAAAGATGTATCACCGCTGCTGTCGTCTAGACTATAAATTAAAATTCTGAGAGATCAGCGTCAGAGAAGCTTGAGGCTTCGATTGACTCACGGTTCGCAGAAAAATCAGAGGCTCCAACTGTAACACGAATGTAATTGAGACCAGCGGCGTTAGCGGCATACTTTGGGGAGAACATATGATTCAGCAACGTCCAGTAATTTTGAGAGTTGGTTGACTAAAGGGAGCTATGAGAGCGATCGAACAGGTATGTGGTTCCGTCGACCTTCAAGTTGTTCAAAACGAGAGCAGATGAGTCGGCTGTGAAATGGATAAAGTAGTCGATGTAACAACCACAGCACAACAGTTGATCGACTTACTGAGAGAGCCTCCAAAACCAGCAATAGTCTGAAATTTTATCGCATCGTTGACGATGATATCCGCGCTGCCAATCGGACCTGGCGTGACGAAGTTGATGGGGGAAGTAGGAGACAAGGAGCTGAAGAGCTTTGAACGATCCCATGTTGTTTGCCACTATCAGATCAGAAGTATGTATGTGCGGCGAAGGAAGATTGAGGAGCGAACGCTCACAATATCCCAAATTTGCTGAGAAGCCGCAGAGCCAGCTAAGACAAGAGATATGAGGATGGGGAAAGTCTGCATGATGCGATTGATATAAAGGAGACCCGCACCTAAAGCCTTTATATTTTGGTTGAATCGTTTTCTGGCGCGTTGAAAAGGCATTGCATACACACAGGGTCGTCATGCGGATAGCACCGCGTGCAATACCATATGGCGACCTCCCCCAGCAGCAATTAATGGCATCATTGGTGAATGATTAATGACGGTTGATCAACCCACCCACCATTATTGCGACGCAGGTCACATTCCACTGGCCATGCGGATTTGCGTCCCTTATGCGAATCTATAGGTCAACCTTTGAGAAGTATGGCGAGGCGTTAAAGTTATGTGAGAGCTGTAGTTGATGTTTACGAACCGCGATCCATCGCTTAAGAACATGTCGTCTACCAGGGTGTCCCCGTTGATGATGATACCGATACGCAGAGCGTGATAAATCTCCTTTATGTCGAACTTGTCATCGGTATGATGGCGGTTTGAGAACTTCAACGTAGGAACACGGGTTCAATGAGGGAGAAGAATGAACGACAAAGAAAACTTCGATATCTGATGCTGGTAGCTCACCTGCTCATCATCTAGAAAGTATACCGGGGTACTGATGGTCCAATTCGATCAGGTGCCACAAACTTTTCAGTCAAAGGAAGCGGACCTAAGTTGACGGGCTCAAGCTCGAGAAAGCGTACTTAACTGGAGCTCCTCGGTCAAGAACCCACTCGGCGACACTGATTGTTCAAAATGGGCGCGCAGCATACTTTTGGCCACCTGCAACTGGATTCTCCTGGACTAGTTGTTGTTCGAGATCTCCAGAATTCTTGACGGAGACATCTTGTAATAGGTGAAATTTGCGTTATCGGAATCCAAGTAGACCGTGCGCGTGAGGTAGTACTTTCGCATCCTCATATATTCGTTCGTGAAGAGAAACTAGAGAGAGAAGCAAAGTTACTAACACGCCGGAGAAGCCCGTTGTCATTTGTAGTATCGGCGTTGTCGGATCAATTCTCGATTTTGTTACAATTTTGCCTTGCACCTCGTGTGTTAACTTTGATTCGAAATTTCTACAGTACTTATGTGCAAGGAATGGATGAGAGGTACAGTGAAAATGAATAACATAAGTTGATCATATCTATATGTTGTGATGCCAATGGAGCAAGAAAGAGGAGACAATATAATAATAGCTACAATGATTTGCCAAGATGTGTTCGAAGAGATGAAGTCGAAGAGTAAAGAAAAACGGCAGAGAGAGTGGAAGAAAGAGAACAAATATTAACCCAGGAAGACAGCAGATATCACGATCGTCTTCCAATGTGGCGATCTTCCTCATGGTTCACCTCTATCTGATCCCAATCGTCCGGGCTAAAGTAGAGATTAGGATGGTTGAACTGATGTTGATGGGCCTCCCAACCAGGGGCTTCGTACCATGCCGGGATTGGTGCTGACACCGTCGCGTTAACGGCTGATGAAGTTTGTCGATGGGAAGTTTCGTCATACTTATAATCGCCAGCCCAACCAGACAAGGTGGAAAATGACGAAGCGGGGAGCGGTGCGGATGGGGAGGTGTAGAAGTAGTTTGAGGGGTCTGTCGACACAGGTGGCGGGATAGGGTCGAGAGAGGGACGTCGGTCTCGGAATGCATATGAGGATCTTGTATGACGGCGACGAGGCCTTGACGATTGGGGTTTGTTGACCAGGTGACGAGCTCGCTGCCGTCGTTTGGGAGTTCGAGAGACGCACCGTATTGCTGAGTGAACAAAATTCAAAATCAGCTGTCAAGAAGACAAGAAGCGAGGCACAACGGCGCACCTCGATGTACTGATAATCGTACTGTCCGACAGGATCTTCATATCCCATCCCATCAGCGATCATCGGCCGCTCACAGCCCGAGTCAGCGATCTGGTCTTCCAAACCCGACGACAGCCACCAGTACCAGCCCTTTTGGGATAACTCACTCCTTCGACGTGCTTCTTCATCCTCAGACTGGAGATGTCGAGGGCCGTAGGATGTAAAGGGAGTGCAGATGAGTGGGAATAAGGCGGCGGTATCTCTTTGAGAATAGGGAGGACGACGCAATGATGGTGTGCCTGGTGTACCCATCCTGCTGGCTTCCCCGTCTCCTGGCGACGCGGCGTCGGATGGAAGAGTGATTGTAATTGCCGGGAGTGTTGAGCGCGGGTTGCTTGACGGAAGGGAGAGAGAGCGTTTGAACATGTGGGTTAGTGGGACTGCGGAGAGGCCTACAGGAAGGGGAGGTAGAGTCTCGCTGCAAAACATCTTGCATTGGGGTTGTCTCGATGTGAGTGGTGACCCGAGGGATAGAATCGACGGCAGGGATCGTCGTCTTTCGAGAGCGGCGGGGTCTGGTGGAGGAGGATGAAGGCGAGAGCTCGGATTTTTCTTTCTGGCTCATCATCATTCCCTCCCACTCACAGCCTTCTCCAAATCCGCGCCCTTCTTTCCCTCCACAAGCAAGTTCGCAATTTTCTCGCACCTCAACTCTTCCTTGCCCTTTGCCTGTGCTTTGCGTTTCCTCCCTTTGGCTGAATCCTCCGTTTCGTCCCCCGCGCCGACATCACCATCGTCAGGCTCTGGAAGCGAAGCAAGCGGGTGTTCTTGCGCCGTCGTCATAGTAGGGGAAGACGAAGATGAAGAGCTACCCATCGACGTAGTCGAGAAATACGCCCAAGTGGGCGTGATGAGGGACGGCGTCGAAGCCACCATAGCCGTCTGTGTCTGGATCGTAGGCCTGATCGCTGGAAGTTGGGTGGGTGAATGCGGCCGACGACGGGGAAGGTGGTAGGCGGTGCATGTGGGCTCAGAAGGAGGTTATGGACGGGTACACCGGCAGCAGTTATGTTCCTTGAACCCAGAGGGACTGGGACTCCTGCTTCTGAAACTCAACGGCCACTGCTCCGAGAGGCGGGGGGGCTCTACAGATACTTGTTCCTCTGGATGCGAGTCGTCGATGGACGCTAGGATGGACGCGGCAGAGTCGAGAACGGAGGGAACAGACTGCTCGATTTCTTCAGTCGACTTTGCGCGTGATACTCTGGGGGTTGGGCGGGTGATGGGGGAACGTGGGCGGAGGGGGGATAACGGGAGGTTCAATGACCCGTTCGAAGTTCGCCGATGAAGACGAGCGGCTGTGGTTATCGTGTCAGATCGGGGTACATGTGAGTGAAAGAAAAAGACACGTACACCAAGGTGGGCGATGAAGGGATTGAGTTGGGTGAGCGTGATCCGAGTCGGGGTTCGTTTGAGCGTAGGCTGGGTTGGGGGTGTTTTGTAGGTGAGCCGAGGCCGGATGTCATATGGCATAAATCGACGGCTGGAGGAGAGTGGGCACGAAGAGTGGCTGCATTGCTCATTAGCGGTGGCATGCGGAATGAAGAGGACGAAGACTTGCAAGAGAGGGATTCTGGTGATGATACCATGATGGTAGACGTTAGCCGACAGAAAGGTGGTTGATTGTGGTGGTTGATATGAAGGACATGTTGTGTGTTACTTGTGGGGGCCGGCAATGCCTGCAAAATCAGCGTGACGCTTGTCCTTGTTTGGCTCTCACCAAAATCTAACATCTCGGTAGTATTAGGTCATCACGGAGTGGTTTTTGGATCGTTTGCATTGTAGATCGTCCGCCCAGCACATTCGTGTCTCTTCAAAGTAATAAAAAATGTAATTTACATGATTAAGATCAATGTTTAATAGGCGAGTTCCATATCTGTGTCACTATCATTGGGGGCCGGCAACGCCTGCAAAATCAGCGTAACGCTTGTCCTTGTTTGGCTCTCACCAAAATCTAACATCTCGGTAGTATCAACGTTCTATTCAAGGGTATGCTAGTTTTCCTTTGAAAGGTATGTTAGCTTTATGTTCGTCTCATAGATTTACACATTTATATAGACGTTAACTAATATGTTGATAGACGTCGAGGTATATGGAATGCGGAGGCATGTCAACTTGCTTTGACCGAGTCGCGTAGGAATCTTCTTGGAGTTTTCGCGATTCCGAGTGTAGTGCCTTGAAATATACAGGGTATGTTGGTTTCTTCAAAAGTCTTTCAGAAATGCTGACTTACCGTCGTCTAGCACATTGTCATCCAGCTGTCGTTCCGCAGCTCCTCCTCATTGCCCTGTCTCCTCCCTCAACCCAAGAAGATGTATCGCTGTCCGCCAAACATCCCTCTCCCGCCCAACGGAAGATGGGATATTGTACGGATCTAGCTCCTTCTCGTTGACGCTCTCTTAGCCCTTCACATTATTTTGTTTCATTCCCAGCTGTGAGACAACATATCGCTATCTACGTCTTGAGACTTGAACCCAGCAGACCTCCTCAAAGTTTATTGCGATTCCGTCTCAGACATCTTGAACTCAAGCTCAGCACTCATTCCTTATGGATCCTCCTCCGAGGTACATCCTGCTTCACCCATTGTTCAAGGGATTAACCTGACCCCACGTTCTGCAGGGCCCATCTGAGATTATGGCACCTGAGGACCTGTTGTTCATTCTCTATGTGACTCGTGAGATTTTTTTTTGTTTCACACGAAGCCCGTCTATAGTTTCCACTGTTAGACGTCCGGATCTAGTGTCGTCCGCGCCGCAGGAGAGTACCTTAGGTTTGCACAGCCCTCGCTGTCAAATACATCTTTCCCCGATAACAAATGGCTGACGTCGGTTGGATCACTGGTCACACATACGTTATATTTTCCTCAATCACTCGCAATTCTCAGATGACATCCAGATATATTGTGTACGGCCCTCTCGCCAATGGAGTCACTACCACGGTGCTCACCACGTCGAGAACCACGACCTCAGCAGCCTGTGCGTCCTTAGCAGCGTGGGCGAGCCTATCGACCCAGAGGCGTCGAATTGGTATAATTTATAACGAACATGTTGGTAAGACTCAGTGCGCCATTGTGGATACCTTCTGGTGAGTTGTACATATTCCGTGGTGTCCACTGATGCTGAACGCTCACAGGCAAACAGAGACTGGGTCGATCATCGTTACACCGTTCCCTGGTGCTATCGAGACACTGCCCGGCTCCGCAACTATCCCCTTCTTCGGTATTGAGCCTGCCATTCTTGATCCCGTTACGGGCAATGAATTGGAAGGTAATAACGTTGAAGGTGTTCTTGTCCTCAAGACACCTTGGCCGTCTATCGCTCGCACTGTCTGCAAAGAACATAAAAGCTATCTGGGCACCTGCATGAATGTATGTTTCGCCTTTTTGACATTGTTTCACACCTCGCGTGGGCCGAGTTGTATTTAATGTTCTCGAACATATTCATGAAAACCGATATGGAGCTCTTCAACACGACGTATGTTCTTTCCCATTAACTCTTAGCACGTTTTCTCTCTGATGGAATAACAGGGAGGACGACATTAAATTCAGTGCTTACCTGACTCCACGGTATCGTGGAAAGTAAAGGGTTTATGCCAAGTTGTTGGACGATTGAAGGCGAGCACGTAGCTCCTGTAATGCCAGTCAGTATATAGTCCTAAGGTTCCACTGCCAGTGCATACATGTCATAAAATCATTATATTCCGTAAGTAGTTAAAGTACGTTGCATACTATATTTTACAAGTGAGGTCACGAAGTTGGGGTAATATGCGTAAGGTAAGCTTGTCCAAGGAGGGAATAATGCAATCAGGTTCGTCGCAAATGAACCGCGGATAATGTCAAAGGGGGATAACGAAGGTGTGTGAACGAAGATGAAAAAAAATGGTGAGGAAAACGAAGATAATAAACCATGAAGATGGAGAACAATCCAGCAGAGATCGAATAATTACCACTCCCTGACCCACTCCCCTCCACTGGCAAGGGAGGAAAAGACGCCCTTGCGCTGGATGAGCTTGTCAGCGAAACGTTGAACAGTACCCCCTGGCGTGCCTGTTGAATTCCCGCTCAGGTGGTGACTGTGCATGATCGAGTCAGACAGTACACATTCTATAGAAAATTGAACACTACGCACGCGCCTCTATAGACGCCTGGAATCCGGCCAACTGTAACCGCATACCAACGATCGTCGAAGCTGGCAACGGGATCTGTGACAGAAGAGCTTTGAGCTGGAGCTATTCAAATTGTAAGCAGCCGAATGCTGCATGTCTAAGTGTTTCGTTGGACGTCGTATATTGGATACGTGTTTTTTCGCGCACCTGTCTCCCCTTGGCCACACCAACATCCGCAATCCTCCACTCCATACAGCTACCCCTCCCAGCAGTCGCTTCCATCTCATATTTGCACTCTGATATGCCGACAGTGTGGAGGCGGTCTTCGAGGTCGTCTGGGTTGATTTAGCTGCGTTGAAGATGGAGCGGGAAGAGGGAAAAGGGAGGGGGGACGTACCATCCGTAGGGTAATGATGGAGAAGGCGGTACGAAACGCCCACCTGTCCTCGGGAAAAAGTATGTCAGTGCTCCTCGTGCGCACGATATTCACCTAGATGCTTGTGTTCTAGATGCTTCGTCACTTTTCCTCTTGCACCCTTGGTAACGTTGGCAGGAAGAAGCCCTTGTCGATGTTCAAGCACTTGGGCGGCGCGGAGTGGTTAGTTACTAGTAACTAACCAGGTCAGTTGAAACTCCGACAGCCTGTCTTCCGGCTATCTGACGCAAACGTGTCCAAATACGCACGTTCGGGAAGAATGACATCATTGGGATGCATTCCGGCTATCCCTGATGAACGATTGACGTCATCTGCACTCATTCCGGCTACTTCGAAGCGTTCAATTTTTTACGCGCCCCAACTACATTGAACCCTTCCCAAGCTTGAGATCTGTTGAAAGATGCAAAACGTTGAAAATGAACGTTTGAACCTTCACCTGACTTTACACATATGTAATAGTTAGATCTATTTGTGTTCACCCAGCAATTACAGAGGTTTTCACGCTGTCCTTACACTCCACCATCACCGCTATCGTGTCGGAAAATATTTCTGGCGTACGTCTCATATGTATTACAACAATTGGAAAATTTTATATACCACGTATAAGGCGGCCGTGATGCAAGTTCCTCAAAGTCAATAATTTTGCAACATTGCGACCCCCCCCCCAATTCTATTTTCAGGATCTCGCTTGAAAAACCTTGGTAAAGCTGACAGTTCTACACGTAGTGGTCCCCTTCAGGACCCCGCCAAGTTTGTACCTCTGAATTTCCAGAACTTTTGTCAGTGGAAGATACTAGCGTGCCACAGCGCGCGTCATACTACCTACCACTCCCTAACTTCCTCCATTCGCAGAGTATCGTTTTTGTCCAAGGGAAACTCACATATCTATTCCTAAATGTAGTATTCAACGCTTCTCAACAACAAATGATCACAGTGGAACACGCGGACATACATACATTTAGAAAAAGAATGGTAGCCCCCTGCTCCTCCAGGCCTCAATTCCAGATCCATCGCGCTCGAAACGCATTGGCACTTTTACACATCAGGGTCTTCTTTAGGACACTACCATCTGTGTGCCTGGGTATGTAATTTCCGTTAGTGAAAGATTATAGCGGGCGTGTCGTTTCCCGTATTTCGTACCATTCCTCACATTCCTCCATTCGCAGCATCCCAGACGTGGGGAGACGTGTGCAAGAATATCTCACATTCTTTACCTAGATCCTCTATAGTATCAACGATTCGAAACGTTGACAAAGCGTAGGGGACGTACATTTCGAACAATATGTAAGGATATACTCCTCCTCCCCCGATTCTTCATCGTGCTTGAACCGCAGAGGTATATTCCATCTTGACGTGTCAGAGTCTTGTTCGGGTAGTATTCCCGACGTCACTGCACTTGTGAGTTCATCAGTTTTGCTGTAAGAAATTTGTGAGCTGGCGTTCGCGCTTACTGTCCGAACCCTTCAATAATACGATTTCGTGGTTCTGTGATAGAGAAAAATCTGAAACTTGTTTATTCATGTGGTAGAATCATAATACACTTACCTGTACAGGAAGGACCAAAGCACATAGTTTCATTCGAGTTTAGATGACCGCTGAATGTGTCCTCCTTCTCCTCTCCCGATTCCGAATTAAAAAACGGCGTTCTGAACATTAAACTGTCAGAAAGATATTCATCAAGGGTCTGATGGCTGTACGTACTTTGATTTGAAACGACTTGGCTTGTATCTTTCTCGCAGCGTCGCAAGGCTTTCGCGAACGGGAGCCGTGCAGAGTTCTGCCGTTGTGCGTTGGTCGGTTGTTCTCTCGGGATGAGTTGAATGTATTTCGAGTGCCGCCTAATAAAAAGTACATTTAACGAAGCCGAAGTTGATTAAATAAACCAAAGGAATGGATACGTACGAAACCAATGCAAAGCTCATTTCCTCCGTCCTCCCCGGTTCCGAACCCTGCACAATGCACAATACGAAACCCTACCTCCATAAAATTTCTGCGTCACGTCAGTCACAACTCGGCTGGTTACTGCCAAGGCAGAAAGGCTAAAGGCAGAAAGGCTATAAAGATGGGGCGGTCAGTCCCATAATTTTTCAACAGCGCTAGCGCCCACCTACATACGCTCTCATATCCTACCTCCACTCTCTCCTCCTTTCATTGTCAATTGTCGATCCCCATTCCCCTCTCGTCGTCGACCTCTTGTTCGTCGTCGTTATTCTCCAGTAAGCCGTCCGCTCGTCGTGGTCTGTAGTCGTCGTGGTTTGCAGTTGTTGATTTTGACGTTGCTTATTGACTTTTTAAGACTTTCCAACGCTAGACGGTGACCGGGTATGTCAACGTCGATTTCGTCGTGGACAACGTTCGCTTACCTTTGCTTCTATTCCTTTCCTGCAGGGTGATTGGCTAAAATGAGCGGGATAGGCGTTGCGAGGGTCACAAGGGGGTTCAGGGATCTGAATGCCGGACCGGGGGTTGGGTAGGTAGGTTGGCCGTAGGCCGAAAAAAAGATTTTTGGAACCCTCTATGAGATAGTCCTAAATTGGTTTTACAAGGTGATTTACAGTATTTCTGCATGTAAAATATCATTGTATAGTACATTATCTTGACTGGATATTATATTTCATTATATCCGGCCCAATTTCTGGCTTCAAAATTGTTTTTCACAGTCTAATCTTCATCAAATTTTTGTCTAATGTTTTAATCAATCACAATTTACTGACAAAACAGTCAGAGACCAGTTCTTGACACTGATGGGTAAGCTGTGTGACCTGATTTCAAAACTCGAATCATCTTGATGCTTTTGACACATCAGACACTCTAAACGGATGCCTGTGTGGTGTGGTATTGCACTCAGAATGCAATGGCTTGGTAAAATGTAAAAGGGTTGGATGTGAGACTCAATGGGTGAGTATCAGTCTTGCAAAAGTTAATCACTACACTCACTTATTTTTTAGTGCCACCTACAATGTGTTGCATTGGAGATAGCCCCACGAAATTGGGTATGTGAAGCCTTAGAGGATCAGAGGGATCATGATGATGATGTCACATTGCCATATATAGGCATGTGCCTGATTACGTAGGTAGGTAGGTCAAGCACACAGGGCCTTACAAAAAAATTCGACCCCAGCTACTTTTTTTTAATTCTTGAACCCCCTTGGAGGGTCATGAATAAAAAGTTGGTTCTGCAAAAAGTATGTCAGTCGTTCACATCCCCTCGAGTACACAGCATTAACTCACCTGATCCCAGCTCTTTCGTCGTGTCTCCCACGCAATGATCGCCTTGGCCGTCGATGAGACTGTAGAAGGTTCGTTAGCGTCCTTCCGCGCAACTCCCGCGTTTGAATCACTCACTCACTTACTAATGTGTCCACATCGGCTAGAATGACATGATGAGCTACAAAATGTAAGTAATCGTACACGAATCCCGATAGGAACCAACTGGCCTCTTGAAAGTTGAAAGTTGAGCTTGAGGTTGTGGCTGATGGACGTCTTGGGAAACGGTGAGCAAACAGTAACATGTGTAACGATCGTGACTTGTACTTGAGCTCTACACAAAGCCCAGCGTTGGCACTTTCCAACACGCAGGACGACGATAGACGTGACGTCTACTTCAGAGGTGTAGGATGTAGGGTGGTAAGTTGTTCAATACAACGGAACGAGACGTTCCGTGAATACTTAACGTGATTGCGCATCATTAGCTCAATGTCGACAACACCAGACGTCGGAAAAGACTCCATCATTGAGGGAACACGGGTGGATAGTCGAGCAGGCGGTGTAGAGAGGGAGCGGGAAGGTGTGGAAGTGGATAGTACGTCTATCCTCCTTACTATTTGTCCCAAACTTCACATACGTTTCCCTCTTGGATTCATATTCTTTCTCTAAATGGGTTCCCGCCACCCAGGGAAGGTAAAACCAACGGCCGCTAGGCAAGTTCTTTCCCTTAAAGGTTAGTGCAGGGTTGGAGTAATTCGTTGTGCTCCTCCCCATGCCGATGTCCTCGGGTTTGCGGTCTATTGTGAAGAAGTCGCTGAGGTGACTGGAGGAGAGGACGCGAGAGCCACTACGCTTGAGGTGCCGAAGGCGACGCAATAGATGAGGTTGGAATGGGCTTCATATTTGGAGTCTTTGCGTTTTCTAATGCGGTTATTTGAACGCCGGCCGGTTGTAACTGACATAACCGCTGTCAAGATCTGACGGTGGATCTGACAGTCTCTGTCAATATTATGACCTGTCCACAAACTATGCACCGTGACGACGATTCCCGCCTTTTTTCCTCCTTGCCATTCACCTCTCTTCTCGTCTTCAGCCTCCTACCTACAAATCCGTCATTTTTGTCTCTTCAACCCCCAACCCACTCTCGTTTACAATTGCCCTGACCATTTCAAGTTTGAAGTTTGTCCCCGTCCGATTGCATTCTGTCCTCGCTACTCACCTCCAATTGTAGAATGGACAACTGGAGAGTAGCTGTGCTAGGCGACGGCGGTGTGGGCAAAACAGCGCTAGCTGTCCAGGTGCGCCCACCCCTTGTCACAAACACGATTGAACTTGCAAATTAACGCTTTTTCACCTAGTTTACCCTCAACTCTTTCGTTGGTGAGCTTTTAACCTCTCATTTCTATTGTACAGCGATCAACCGAGTATTGTCTTTCATCAGAGGTACTCCTCTCACTTATCGTTCTCCAATACTCTCTAATGGATCTGTAGACATACGATCCCACGATTGAAGACGCGTACCGGAAGCAGTTGGTGGTAGACAATAGGATGTGTTTTGTAGAGGTCATCGACACCGCTGGACAGGGTGCGCGTTCTTTCTGCCCCTGATACTTCTCATTACTCACCAAACACCAGAGGAATACGCCACGTTGCGTGATCAGTGGGTCCGGTGAGTCATATTAGTACGCCTTGTTACCCTAGCTTATGGGTGTTCAGAGAGGGGCAAGGATTTATCTTAGTTTATTCCGTCACCTCTCGGTCGACATTCAATCGGCTTGAGGTTTTCCGCCAGTCCATGTGCCGAGTCAAGCGGGGTGACCCCGCGTTCATCCTTGTGGGCAACAAGTGTGACAAGACCTATGAGCGAGAGGTGTCAAAGGAGGAAGGTGCCGCAATGGCGCGGCGCTTTGGCTGTGAATTCATTGAGACCTCAGCCAAGACAACGCAGAATGTAGAGCGCCTCTTCATGAACCTTGTTCGTGCACTACGACAACCTGGGGGCTCAGTGCCCACCAAAACAAAAGAGAAGAGGCAGGGCAAGTGTATCATCATGTAGGGGACTTCTTTCTGGGTTTTGTGGGCTTTAGACACTCTTAGATTTTTTTTTTCTTTTTCTCACACGCACTTTCTGTTTGTACACCATTTAAACAAGCAAATGCCTCTGACCTGATGGCCACCCATCAATTTGCCATATGTTTTGAATGGGAAAGCAATAAAAACTCGACAGCAAAGCGACAGAGAATGGGTAAAACTTACTAAAAGTAGGGTATGTAAGATATGATGATGTGAAGTGAATAAGTTAGGTATATATCAAGATGGCAACAATAACGTAGGGGAGAAATGAAAGAAATAAATGGAATGACGTGAAGCAAAGTCGCAGAAAAAGATGAGCACACCTTTAGCCGAGGTCATGAAATCTGGCCAATAAATCGTTCAAAAACCTCGCCACCATCCCAGCCCCAAGCCTAACCTTCTCCCTTTCCCTCCCCTCGGAAACATTCTTCAAAAATCGCCCTTCAAACCGATTGGGATGCCACTTCCTGATATGCTCCCTCAACCTCTCCTTCGACCTTGCCTTATCCCTCCGCAGATCAAATGCCGACAAAATATACACTGAAACCGCGACGAGGGTAAGATCGCTAGGGTTTTTGGGCCCAGAAAAGCTCAAGACGGGCCAAGGGAAGTCAGACCAATGAAGAGATCTGTATTCGGCGATGCGAGACCACTGTTGGTTGTGGAAGATAAGGAGTTTGATGGTGTTTTCGTCGGACAAAGGGCATGTGGTGACGGGTAAAAATCGCCGCAGTCCGCGCTTGACCTCTGCACGTTTCCGGAACTCTTCCTGCTGCCGCCCGTGTTTTTCTCAACGTTCACGCGCAGCCGCTTCCTCTGGCGTTTCGTGTTGATCATCGAGAATGCCGGTATCCGTCCACGTAGAGGACGTAGCGGATTTAGTATCCGCAGAGTACGCATTATGAGGTGTTAGCTGGGTTGAGGAGTAAATCCTCAGCCAATTTAAGAGATACGCGTTTTCCTGCGCCCGTATTACATAACATTGCCATGCAGAGAAATAACCTCTATGACGAACATTGTCTAGTACTTGTTACAATTACTGGATAGATCTTAACGAATTGGAAGCAATATAAGTAAGGTTCAATATCTGGAGTAAACATGGACTACGTCAATCGATTCCCACTCAAATCCTCCGTTGCGCTTTGACATCCCAAGTTTATTGGTTGCGCAGATGAAATCGTCATCTACGAGTTCCACGCATTCTGCAGGGGTCGTTGTGAGTGAGTAAGCGATGATGGCCGAAGCGCTGAAGGTTCACGTACGCCAACTCGGCGGTTCATCACCTTTCTCACGCCTCACGCATGTTTGGGAACTGAACGACTGCAACTGAGGTGGGGAGCAGGCGCGCCATAACCAAGAAGGCCAATCTCAGTAAAGAGATTGCAGAATACCTCCTGTGACAAAGTTTTTGAAATAGTAAGTCCGTTGGGGGCTCGAGTGGGTTGAGGCGTAAAAGACGCACACGCGAACGGCATTTGCTGCGTGGGCAATCAGTGAATTGGTATGGGATAGCATTGAATGTGGGTGAGCTTACTCCCAGAACACGTTGTACTCAACATACCGCCGATTGTGGCACTCGGACCTCAGTCAATCTAAATTAACGAGTGAGGGATCACGCAGGAATTTTCTTTGAGTCAACGCGCTGGCAAGAAGAGGGGTATCCGGGGTATCCTAAAAAACAGTTGATAAGGATGAAAGTTCCTCGAGATAAATATGATTGATCACCTTTTTCTTTTGAAGAATGCCGTTGTTATCCATCCACCCCGCTGCAGGCTGACGTACCAAGTCAGAATCAGCCTGTAGCATCGACCAGTCATGCTGAATGATTAAATAGACAAGAACTCACCGTAACTTTCAAGTATCTTATCCATATTGTTCATTCTATAGGGTTTTAGAGTAAGGATAACAAGGTTGGTGTTACAAATGTTAGACGAAATGGGCAAAAAGGCTCGCAGGTCGAACGGTATCAACGGAACGGAAATGGGTTATATGGTTGAACTTTATGTACTTTAGTAGGTTGATGGGTAAAGTCGGTAGCGACAAACCCTCGCAGGTCGAGAGCACTCGACCTGCGAGAGATGAATGATGCATCCTGGAACATATTTAGGTATGATAATACACGATAACGCTCGCAGGTCGGGTGTGTTCGATCTGCGAGGTAGGTTATGACGAATGTGTGCGACGCTACTGGATTTTATCATGATGCTCGCAGGTCGGGCGCACTCGACCTATCTCTATTAGTCGAGCATTTGGACGCCAAGTGAACTTATGTTGGAGCCCGCATCTGAAAATTTGGGTCGAGCTCCATTTCAATGGAATAAGACGATCCATTGAAAAATTCAGATCCCCTCACCAAGGGCAGGGCCTAGATCTATAGATCAGTGCTTATCTGATAAGATAGAGACCAAAAAAAAAAAGAAGGCTGATTTGATTTTTTTTTCTCACATATTTCAGGGTCTTCAAGAGATCGCACATTGCAAAAAAAGGTTGATTCCAAAAATTCACATCTGATCCCTGATCAAGCCTATGGATAGAAGGTGCATAGACCCCACACAGAATCCATTCGAGGACCTTTCATTGAGATTGGGGGGGGGGGATCAGTGTATCAGTCCAGTCGTCTTCTCAAGCAGATCATAATTAGCAGGTAGCACCACATTGACAACTGGCCGCCCAGAGTCCCTTCTCCTTTTCCATCAGCAACTGCCTACTTGTCAAAGTGGCTCAAAACAAAATGCAGGCCATCTGCAGAGATGTAGCAATGCTCCAGATGAGCTGCTCATATTGCCAAGGCAAAATATCATTCACATTCAGACTCAGAGCCTAAGAGACATGTCAAAAATGAAGGGTTTACATGCCACCACAGGTCCAAGAATCTGATCTACTTCTCTTTGTTAGGGCTCTCTAGAATCATGATAATCAGTTAGGGAGGTTATATAAATACACGACATGACTAAAAAGCAGTCTTTTTAAACTTTGCCAAGTCATGTCAAGTCATGTGGCTGATGCCTCTTGAGGAAGGGGGATCATTTGTCGAAGGAGGGACAAGACTGTAGGGGGAAGGCTGAGACCATTCATCGAAATAGGGGGGTGAAGCCAAAAGACATTCATCAAAGGAGGGAGGAGGCCATTGAGTGAGTTAGCAGGAGACCATTGTCAAGACACAGGTTCATGTTAACTGGTTTTTTTGCAGTCTTTACACTCTCAAAACAGATGGTATGACAAAGCTGTCACAGGGTGTCTGGGGTCCTTTTCCAAAATAAATAAATAAATTCTGCAGGCTGCAATACTGGTCCATTGGGTACCATTTTTTGTGGGGTGGTTCTCCATGTTTTTCTTGAGATATTGAACTACAAATTGAGGCTAGATAGTCCAAACCATCTATTGAAAATGAATTTAAATAGGCTTTATCCCAGCTTTTCTCATGCATCCAAAGCCATTTAATGATACATGTCTTTCCCAGTCCTTTCTATTTGAACAATATTCATCCAAATCAAACAATACCACATCTATTGGGATGAAGTGGTCATTGAGAAGCAAAGAAAAGTGGAAAGGTTCTTCAGGTTTTTTCTAAGATTTCCAACTCCAAGTGGAGGCTAGATAAGTCAACTCCAACCTTTGGAAATCAGTTCAATTGAGGGTTTTTTCATTTCTAAAAAGCCATTAATATGAATCCTCCCAATAATAGGTCAAATATATTTTGCCCAGTAGGGCCAATCAGGCAGTCCTACCTACTTACATAGCATGTACATATAGTATGGCCAACAACAGCATATAATCTCAATTTTCTTAAGAAGTACATATGATGGAATCAGGTATTGTTGTCCTGAGTGTTTGGCCAAAGTCTTCTTTTGTCATAATATTTGGTCCAATTTATTGAAGCTGAGTGAATCTGTCCAATCCAAAGTCTTGTTAATTGGAAATAGAATCAAGTCTTGTTGTCCTAAGAGTCTTCATTATCAAAATATCATACCATGGTATTCATACCATACCATACCATACCATGGTATTGCACCCTCA
>NW_001889967.1:57767-66049 GCF_000143565.1 Laccaria bicolor S238N-H82 | reverse complement strand
GGAAATAGTGCGTACATCAAAGCGGACACTACAAAATTTTAGCATCACTTTGGTCAAAGCTATTGGTAAATATATGTAAACAAACTTCGAAATGATGGTTTTCTGACTTCCTCTGCTTAAATAAAAATAAATTATGGTTCCTGATACCATGGTATGGTATGAGGATGCATGGTATGAGGACATGGTATGGTGTGGTATAGTATGGTATGGTGTGGTATGGTATGGTATGGTATGGTATGGTATGGGAGTGCAATACCATGGTATGGTATGAGGGTACATGGTATGGTATGAGGGTGCATGGTATGGTATGAGGGTACATGGTATGGTATAGGAGTGCAATACCATGGTATAGGAGTGCAATACCATGGTATGGTATGAGGGTGCATGGTATGGTATGAGGGTGCATGGTATGGTATGAGGGTGCAATACCATGGTATGGTATGGTATGGTATGAATACCATGGTATGATATTTTGATAATGAAGACTCTTAGGACAACAAGACTTGATTCTATTTCCAATTAACAAGACTTTGGATTGGACAGATTCACTCAGCTTCAATAAATTGGACCAAATATTATGACAAAAGAAGACTTTGGCCAAACACTCAGGACAACAATACCTGATTCCATCATATGTACTTCTTAAGAAAATTGAGATTATATGCTGTTGTTGGCCATACTATATGTACATGCTATGTAAGTAGGTAGGACTGCCTGATTGGCCCTACTGGGCAAAATATATTTGACCTATTATTGGGAGGATTCATATTAATGGCTTTTTAGAAATGAAAAAACCCTCAATTGAACTGATTTCCAAAGGTTGGAGTTGACTTATCTAGCCTCCACTTGGAGTTGGAAATCTTAGAAAAAACCTGAAGAACCTTTCCACTTTTCTTTGCTTCTCAATGACCACTTCATCCCAATAGATGTGGTATTGTTTGATTTGGATGAATATTGTTCAAATAGAAAGGACTGGGAAAGACATGTATCATTAAATGGCTTTGGATGCATGAGAAAAGCTGGGATAAAGCCTATTTAAATTCATTTTCAATAGATGGTTTGGACTATCTAGCCTCAATTTGTAGTTCAATATCTCAAGAAAAACATGGAGAACCACCCCACAAAAAATGGTACCCAATGGACCAGTATTGCAGCCTGCAGAATTTATTTATTTATTTTGGAAAAGGACCCCAGACACCCTGTGACAGCTTTGTCATACCATCTGTTTTGAGAGTGTAAAGACTGCAAAAAAACCAGTTAACATGAACCTGTGTCTTGACAATGGTCTCCTGCTAACTCACTCAATGGCCTCCTCCAACACTATTTACGCATCACAGGTTTTTTACATAGAAATGACAGTTTATGAGGGAGGTATGATGGGGGAACACTAAACCCTATGCTAGGGTCTGCTGTCACGAACCATCACCCATGCTCTACGGCTGAGACATCCCCAAGCCAAACCCTTCACCATGATGCCTTGTTTCTCCATCCCAACCCTTTATTGGCTTGTTACCTTGTGATTCCTTGTTCCCTTATCTTTATTGTACTTATTGTATTGTACTTATTGTTCTTCCTTGGTTGCCTTGGCATCCTTCCCTTAGGTATTTAGTCATCATTGTACTCGCAAATGCACCTTTAAACTGTTTCTCTGTTCCTCATATCTTGTCTCTGTCTCCTGGTTGAGCCCTGCTCTCAGTTATAGGCCCAGGTGGTTAACCAACACCTTGGAGTCCGGTTCAGTTCGTGATCTCACTCGTGTTTTGATCCCTTTGATCCCTTTGCCTCCCTGTGTGAGGGTTGAACTGTGTCAATCGTCATGCAACCCGAAAGTCTGACGAGCAATGGTGTGATGACCCACACACGTAGAGCTGTTGGGTCTAGGATACGTATCGAAGTCGACGTCAACCGTGGACTCGGTACTATCCGTCCTCGTCAAGTCAACCTTTCAGAGGAGGCCGTAAGCTCTACACACACACTAATCACCTAGATCAGAGTTTTGAGGTCTGTTAGTACAGTAGCTCGGAACCTGATAGTAGGTAGATGATGGTTGGATAAAAGATGGTTATTCAACTAGAAGCTACATGGCAAGTATATACAGCATGAGAACTAATGACTAAGAGGATAGAGTTTGAAGAATGAGGTGTAAGGGGAAAGCACTGAGTAGGTCTGCGATGGAGGTGAAGGAGTAGGCGAGTGAAGATCCATAGTACCTTACATAGCCCCCCTGCTGCACACTTGCACCTTACGACATACAATGTTCGGGAACCGTGATTGACTTGATGAGCATGCGGTCCCATGTTCTAGGGGAGGCCTGCGCGCCATAAGATCCGTCGCGCGTCTTCCACTTCGGCGTCATTGAACTTTGGGTTGACGGGTTTGGGCAATCGATTGTAATTCCGTAGATGACTGCTCCACCAGCTCCGTTCGTGAGGCTCGGCTTTGCCTTGTTCAATGTCGTCCGCAATACGCGAGAAAATCTTGTCATGACTTCATTCCAGTCGCCCGTCCAGTGGTCGCATAACTCCCATAGATAATGTGGAGGAGGGAAGAGGTAGCGTTCCGGGGTCAAAGAATCCTGGCTAGGTACGAAACCGAAAAGAAAAGAACCTTCTTGAGCGGAGACTTGGTCCCATTGAAGTCCTATGGGATTCTCCTCGTGAGAGTCGGATTTGCCGAGCAAATGCCTGGTGACTTGAATCGAAGGTCCTGATAGGAAAGATTTGACAATTGTTGGCCCCCCGAATCGTTCTGCAATCCAACTGTATGGTCCCCCCATACCAACAAACGCTCATGCATGAGGCCTACAGAGAATGTCGTTGATTTTGGCCAGGTAAGCGTTGGCGAATATTGCTGGGGTGCCTTTCGTGTAGGAAAAGGATGGTTCGGTAAAGCCGGGTTGATATAGTGCCTTGATACCCATTTGGTCCAGACCAGAGACCACATCTGGAATGAAAATGTTTATGTTGGACACCCGTATGGCGAGCGCGAATTCCAGTCGATGGATCACTGCTATGTCCATGACTTGGTGGATGCTAGACACTTTGGGGCGACAACTAGCATAGTACCGCATCCGTATTTGTGATTTCCAGTCCGATATGCAGAGAAAAGCATGCTGAAAGACGAAGATGCACTGCCTGTCCGAATCGGCTAGTAGGGCTAGCCTCTCAGGTCTCTCTTTCCAAGTAAATCACGCTACTGCTTCTGAAAGGGCTGTCTTAAAAGATTCTGCTGGACTGATGGAACAACAGTCGTGACAAGGCTGTGGTGACTGGGAACATTGGCAGCTTTGGGAGCTACGACTCCTGGATGCGTCGCTAGAGTTCGAGCCTGAGGAGTCCAAGCGAGATACTTGTCGCATGGGAATCTTTTTGAAAGTAGCGCCCTGATGGGACATATGAGCTAGTAGGCTGGGAACACTGTTGGTGGGAGCCTCGTTATCCGTCGAACTCATCTCCCAGTTCATGGAGAGACGACTTGCTAATGGGGCAGAATTTATCGTAGGCTTAGGATGCTTAACAGAAGGAGAGCTTTGATTCTTGAACCCGGGTGGCTGCAGAGTTCCGAGTTCTGGATGAAACAGACGAGAGAGAGTAGGGGCAAATGCGCCTTTGAATAGTTCTCGGACCAAAGAGGGGTCATTGGTTCTTGGGTTCCATAGAATATTATCACACTGTTGAGCTAGTGAAATCTTAGGTCGAAAACACCAGAAAATAACTTGAGGCGAGTCATCAACGCCTCCAACCACGGTGAAGTGAAAACAGGCAAAAAACCACCTGCATTCGTGGTCTGAAGTTACAGGCTGGCGTCCCCACCCTTCAAAGTCGATAATGAAGAAGAATGAATCCGATTCATAGGACATGTGATCATTCACGATTCAAGGATTCAGTGGCTGAAAGAAATCGTCGTATCTGTGAGTAGTGGCTTCCGTTGCTTCAGTGTCGCTTTCGTAATCGATGTCGTGTATAATGACTTCATCACCATCGGGTCCTGCATAGGAGGCTAAGATCTTGGGATTGAGGCGGCAGAATCTTTCATTGAGACGGGCTTCTAATGGGAATGTGTAATAGAATGGGATGGATCGCGCCAGAAGGAAGGGAATATTCATCTCATGCCAGTCCATAAGAAGGTCGAACAGGAAGCCTCTAGGGTCTCTCCCTCTCGAAACAATGCACTCTACTCGATCAGCGATTACTTCGTCCATGCCATCCGCCCAGTCGTCACAAGCGGAGGTCCACCAGGTTAGAAACACGAGACGGTCCCATGCTGCTCTCTTGGCTGCAGCTCCTTCTTTCTGTAGCGCAATGATAGAATGGAAGGTCGCAGTTAAACAATCGCGATTGAAAGGGGGGGGAACTGGTGAATCGTTGACGAATCGTTTAGTGGCAACGATTTCTTCTAAGCAGCTATCGAAGAACGTGAGGTCATTAGCGGCATTACTCCTCTGTTGTTCGGCGAAGGAAAACCCTCCTTCCATGGCACAGTAAGCTACAGGCGTATCCATATCGAAGTACCAGGGAGATCCAACTGAGGGTATGGTGTCCACTCGTGTCAGGCCGAAACCGCGCCAATGGGTGTCATGGCGGCACCAATCAGGGTGCAATGTCCATTCGAGGTCTGCGTACTTCCCCGAGGGAGTCACTTCGACTGAGTCCCAATCCACTGCTGTGAGGTCTTTCCAGTTTCGGGCTCCTAGAGGGATTTTCCTCGTATCAGTGTTCAACCCAATCCAATCCGCCCAATCGTGATTGAAGAGATATACCTCAGGGGCTCTATCGCCCTTGTCAAGATAAAAGTTAGCCGACGACATGTTCCTTCGCGTCAACCGCTAGGACCAATCACGTAAAAAACCTTTCCTGGTCAACCCAAGGTCAGGTGAAGTAAGAGAACGCAGCATCGATTGAGACGATTCGTGAAGAAGTAAAAAAAAAGCAAAGAAAAAGATGTAGGTGATAATCATCAGGACCCTGCTTTGATGTGACAGGGGACCATGTGTGATGAGAAGGTATAGTCCAAATACGAACATAAGGGAAGCTTTATAAACTGATAATGAAGGATTGGGATGGATTATAGAAGTTAAAAATCGTCGAAATAAGATTAGAAGGTGAAAAGAATGAAAGAAGGGAGAGAAAGAAAAATCACTCAACGACTGGTGTCATTGAGCGTGACTTGGTGGTTCTCATAAATTGTTCTGCCTCCGATATTCCCAAAGGGTATCTGAGGCGTTACGCAAGTCGCGTGCTGTGAGCCACTTGACCCAACAGACTAGAAATTTCAAGCCCTTCGTTTTCCCAGTTCTTTTGTGACCGAGGATGGACTCCACTTTGTATTCTCGAGACTCGTCCCTCTGTAGATTTGATTTGGGCATCTGAGTTCTGTCTTCTTTGGTGGGTTCTCGATAAGCTTTCAGGTGTTCGATGTTGAAAATAGGAGAGCCAGGATACTTATCAGGGAGTTGTAGTCGATAAACCTTTGGGTTAATATGCTCCGTGATCTCAAATGGCCCGATCCATCGTGGGGTGAGCTTTGCTCCCTCTCCCTTGGATTCTATCCATTCCAATGAATGAGGGTTCAGGAGCACTTTACTGCCCAGATGAAGGGAGGGTGCGGGCTTTCTCCCTTTATTGTAACTCTTCGCCTGATCGTGTTGGGCCAAAGCGATAGCTTGCCTGGCGCTATCCCTGTGTATAGCCAGTTTTGCCAGGTAGTCGTCGGACGATCGGTCTACGTCGTTATTACAGGCAAATGTAGAGGGCTTGGGTATGAACACTGCAAACATTCCAACATACTGACGTGAGAATATTTTGAAAGTATTTTGATGGTACATAAAATTTTCCCAAAATACCATCCACCACGTATGTGATTGGTATGAAGATATATATTTTATTACCCATGCTGAAGTATCTGATTAGTATTTTGATTGTATTCAAATGTTTTTCCTCAATACTGGGTCACATACTAGAATAATACTTCTATCACAGTATCTTAACTTTGAACAAAATATCTTCAACATACTGATTGGCCAATATTTTAAGAGTATGATTCTTCAGGATAAGATACTTTAAAAATATTATATATAATATTCAAAAGATACTTATATGATACTAGAGAGTAGATATAAAGGGAATATCTTGAAAGTATGAAAATATATCGCATTTTCATATTGGATACTAACACAATATTAAGCAGATATTCATTAAAGATGACCAACATACTGAGATGCCAGTATTGTGTTAGTATCAAGAACAAACAAACAATACTGCCTGACAGGTATTTTGTTGGTATGGAAAAATTATGAGAGTGAAATATCTATATACTCTTTAAATATTGCAGGCAGAGTATCCAAATAGTATGCTATGATATTTTATCATACTGTTTGAAAGCTACATTTCATACTTTTATAATAAAAGCATAATACTGGTGTATGGAAATTCAAAAAGTATGTGAAGGGTATGACATTGAACAGAATTTTAAAATCAACAATTTTAATGTGAGGATTCAATACTAGATGAGAAGTAATGAAGATATATCATAATATTATACAATATAATATCATGTCAGTATCAGAAGGGTATACAAATTTCAATTTGGTAAATTTGAGGTGGGGATTAAATACTAGTTGAATACTTGAAGAGGAGTATTGAAAGCATATCATAATACTACACAATATAATATGAGAATGGTATCAGATAGGTATAGTAATACAAAATGAATAGTTTTAATGTGAGGATTAAATACTAGTTAAATACTAGAAGAGGAGTATTGGAAGTATATCATGATAGTATATAATATAATATGAGAATGGTATAAAATGGGTATACTAACTCCAATGATAAGAAGAATTGTACTTATATGATAGTATAATGTGGATATAGAGATTGGTATGAGAGTAATAGAATAGTATGATTGAAGTATGATAATAATACCTTGCTTGTTTGAACAATGAGAGAGTATCGAAATGTTTTTTATGATAGAAGATATCATCATACTAGACAGAGTATTGAGTATAAATTGTATAATTGTATTCATGTATACGTATCCATATATACTATTCATGTATTCTTGTATTCAGGTATCTATGTATACACATATTCTTGTATCCTTGTATTCAGGTATTCACATATATGTGTATCCTTGTATTTAGGCATCTACATATGTATCCACGTATACATATATTCTTGTATCCTTGTATTCAGGTATCCACATATACACATATTCTTGTATTTATGTATCAATGTATACACATATTCTTGTATCCTTGTATCCATGTAGACAAGTATTCTTGTATTCATGTATTCATGCATTCATGTATCCTTGAATTCATGTATCCATAGTGTATGTCATGGTTCTGTGCCACATATGTGTATCCTTGTATTTAGGTATCCACATATACATGTATCCTTGTATTCATGTATCCATGTATACATATATTCTTGTATCCTTGTATTCATGTATCCTTGTATTCAGGTATCCACATATACACATATTCTTGTATTCATGTATCCATAGTGTATGTCATGGTTCTGTGCCACATGGTTGTTGTGTCAGTTCAGCTAGGTGTGTGTGAGCAGAGTCGTGAGCCAAGCTGGGAAGCATATGTTGTATGGGATCAAAGAAGTTCAATATATCAGTAATTTGATGTATGCATATAGGAAGAGAAACCTGGAATAAAATGGAATGAGTAAATTGACAATCAACGATGTCGTTAAAACCTTAAATGGGTGAAGGGGCTTGGCTATGGTTAAACATTTGGAGTAAAAGCCAAAGAAAGAAAGCACTCCCCTCAGGCCTCAGGTCATGTGCCACCTATTCTGTGGTAACAGGTTGAGCTAAGCATGTATAAGTGCTCGGCAACTCTCCCCCACATCAGTCTCAGCTCAGGTCTTGTGACTCACAAAATTGACAAGTCTGGTTGTGGAGGCTCTTGACAGCACTTGTGAAGCTGCAATTACCACTGGCTCCACAATAACTGCCAGCTCCAGTCATGAAGCTGAACAGAGATGCTGCATCATCAAGTAAACGAGGCTACCTGCCTCACAAAATAACCACTCCCCTGTCCAATTCAAAGTTGAAATATTATTCTCAATGTACCTTGAATGACATCTCATAACTCTACATCCATATTAATTCATGTAAGTCATGTACAAAGAGTGTGATAGGCAGCTACAGTACTCCCATAGAGTTTAGAAACCTAGATTATCTTCTAGATGTTTGATGGACAGGGTTTGAAAATATATTCAGCCAGCTTTCTAAACAGTACAAATCTACACAAGCATAATCAATTT
>NW_001889967.1:51368-55849 GCF_000143565.1 Laccaria bicolor S238N-H82 | reverse complement strand
CCTAAGATTGTTATGCTTCACACTAACATCACATATAATTAAAGACTCGCTCTAATCATTCAGCAGTCTGGTACTCAATTTCCTTACTCAGTTTCAAAGTCTCTAAAATACTTCAAAGATACTTACAGAACCCTACAGTCCTGCTCGTGTCTTCTTTGGTAACCCAGATAGTTATTCATTTGTATTCAATTTCTACTGACAACTTGTATACTCATAGGAGTACACCAAAGATTACGAGCCATATCGTAACAAGATGAGCCAAGCACACTGCTCAATTAGAAGTTGTCCAAAATTTTGGTAGTGAATTATTGCCAAGAGTGTTAACATTTTGTGTAGCTTTTTCATTCTTTTCATTTGTGAATCAACTTCTTGTCCATGCCCATGCATCCCTCCCACCTGATGCACTTGAAGCCTTCAAAATGAATGGCAGAAAGCAGTGCAAACAATGTGATACTGTAATTTCCCAGTCCAATCCTGCAGCATAACACCATGGTAAGGTCCAGAAAATGTCACTTGAAGATGATCAGCCAAAGAGAATGCAGTGAAAGTATCAAAAGCATGGATTCAATGTTGCACATACTTATTGCTGCATGGCTCATCTGCTGAGTTGACAGGATGACTTCAAAAATCAGCCCTCAATGAGGATATATGTATACAAGAATACTGTATACATGGATATATAAATACAAGAATATGTGTACAAACACTGAGTTTATCTAACACTCATTTAGTATTTATACAGATACATGTGTACATGGATACATGAATACAAGGGTACATGAATACATGAACACATGAATACAAGGATACTTGATACATGTATATGTGTAATGTGTATATGTGAATACAAGGATACATGTATGCATGGATACAAGGATACATGAATACAAGCATATGTGTATATGTAGATACAAGTATACAAGTATATGTGTATACATGGATACATGAATACAAGGATACACATATACATGGATACCTGATATATGTGGATACACATTCATGGATACAAGAATACACATATATGTGGATACATAAATACAAGAATAGCTAAGATGCAAGAGGTGTCAGATCCGCTGATCCTGGCTGTCAATGATGTGATGGGGAGGGTAGGGGAGCACTTTGCATGGTATGTTTGGTAGACAGCAGGCCAGCGGCATTTGCTTCCAAACTCACCAACATAACGCGAACATGCCTCCACTAAAGACACATCCTTCTCGACATACATGGTGCATTGATAATGTCAATAGTGTACTCCCCCAATCTTTCTTCTCTGCACATAGCCCTTCACTTTCAAATTCTCATCAATTGTTTACAACTTACAATTGACTTACAACAAAGAATATCAGCCTCTCAAGAAAATCGGAGGCGCTTCCAAGGGCACCTGTCAAACTCTTTCCTCATGATGCAATGAATTTGTCAATTATGGCCAGGAGTTGCATATGTATCTTCCGCTCAAGAAAAAGCCAGATGTAATTCAAATCACTTGGTATGTAACCATCCTATCTCACACACACTACAACAGATGTCTCGTCAACTTCCTTTAACTTTGTGTAATAGTTCTAATTGTAATGACTGTAACACCCCATTCAAACCACTCTTTCCAAATGTTATTGAGCTACCTTCTGAATAAATTAGATGTTTGTATGAAAGCTGCTGAGACACTGACATGTACAAGACGCTGACCATCATTGCCGCTGATGTGCCGACTTACGGAAATTGCCGCTTGTCACATTTGTGTAACAGCATAGACGGCTGTGATTGGTGGATCTGACACCTCTTGCTAAGATGCATGAATACAAGGATACATGTATACATAAATATAAGAATACATGTATACATAGTACAAGAATATCTGTATATATACATGTATCCATCATGGCACTTCTGGTGCAATATTGTAGATACTCAAAATGAAAGTAATACAGACATATGCTTGTATTTATGTAGCCATGTATACACCTATCCTTTTATTCATGTATCCACATATACCCATATTCTTGTATCCATGTATACATGTATCCTTGTATTCATGTATCCATATATGCATATTGTTGTACAGTCAAACCTCTCTTAACCCATACCCCTCAGTGGACAGCCTGAGCTATGGGTTATGGGCTAATAGAGGTATGGTTAAAAATAGATTCTAAAAATTGATGAGAAAAAATCGCACAAAATCATCAAAAAAATGTTGGAAATAGGTTGAAGTAGTTACAAGGCTGCCAGGAACACCTGCTGTGCTAGACTTACTCCCAATTCTTTTTACATAGATACTGTCTAATACCAACACCAAGCACAGCTTTAAAATTTCAGGCAAGTAGGATCAGCAGAAGTCATCAGAATTGATTTTGAGAACAAAATGTGTGTGCTTGGAAGACTATCACATTGACCAAAATCCCTCAGTGACATGGTTGTGACATACCTTTGGATATCTTGTTTTTTTGCCTCCTCATGTTGGCAATGATCTGAGGCTGCAACACATCTTCATGGTATCTGGTAGACTCAATGTAAGTTTTTTAGGCTGCACAATATGATGTTGAAGCTAGATCAAGGAAAAAGTCAAGAATCTGCATATCCTGACCAAATATAGTATCTCAATATTCTCACATGCAGCTCTTCTGATAGATTTCCATATCTGTGTGATTGGACATAGTGTCACAAGGCCTTTTCTAAGGGTGTCATGTGGGTTGGGAGGCATAGGGGGAATATTTTTGGGAGTAAAAGCTTCTTTTATTTAATTTTGAGCTACTTGACAAGCACATGCATATCTGTGCTTGGTAAACTAAATATTTAACAGCCAATTGAAGGGTCTGTCTGACAAAAAACCTATGGGTTTTGGCTGGGGAGGGGTATGGGGTATGGGGTATGGGGTATGGGAACTTGTTGGATGCAAAATGCTATGGGATAAGAGAGGTTATGGGTTCTCAGAGGGGATAAGAGAGGTTATGGGTTCTCAGAGGTATGGGATAAGAGAGGTTCAACTGTATTCATGTATCCACATAGCATATATGTGGATACAAGAATAACATAGATACATGAATACAAAGATACACATATACATGGATTCATCAATACAAGAATATGTGTATATGCAGATACAAGGATACAGGAATATGTGTATATGAATTAGTACAAAACAGCCAGAAGCGGTGTGCAAGGCATGAAAGGTGACAGTGGGGTAGTAGATAGCAAAGAAGAGGGGAAACATGAGCTATAAAAGTCATGCTCTAAAGAACCAATGCATTCTAATTTTATGTGTATGGGTCTAGGCCCCATTTCACTCAGTGCTTCATATTGTATCATTATAAAATTTTGCTCATATTTCACAGGTGACACAAAGCTCACATTGACTGCCAGATGCTCCTCAAATTAAATATCTTATATTTGAAGCTTGAAGGATGTTTCCTTCAATCAAATTTCTAAGCATGCTGTGGAACTCTTCTTGCTATCTAACCCATGACAAGCCTGATAACACTAACAAGGAGAATGATGATGCCATCAACGCAGAGCTACATTTGTGGATGGTTCCTTTATAGTCAACATGACAAGAAACCAGCATCTGCAGTGACTACCCCACTGACTGCATCTGAACCAGTGCCCAGTGTGTGTAGGAATATCTATGTCAATCACGCACTGTCTGCTATGGAGGCAGATCTCGATGGAGAGCCTAGGGAATGTTAATGCTATGGTGCAGAATTTTCTTGTATAGTTGTAAGTTTAAACTTCTCATAATGGGTAGACCTTGGACCCACGCCCACTTCATTCCCTTCCTTGCATGTTTCCTTGCATGTTTGTTGTTTTCTATGAAGCTGCTGACAGTCATCTATCAAAAAAAAAAGAGGTATTTTATTTGTTTTTCATTGTTTTGCCATCAAAAGGATATCATCAGAATTCTATCTGTGAGATATAGTGATGACTTGAAGCATCTTAAACATAAGAGTACAGTGTTCTGGCACTCCTTTGGACAGGCTAAGGACATTCCCGTTTTGTAATGGCCACACACCAAACTAATTCATTCTGACTTGACATTCCTGTTTACCAATACATCTTCTATGTAATTCCATATTTTCAGAATAAACAAAGCCTGGAACACTAATCTCTTCGATTGAAAAAGACAACACCAACAACAACCAACAACAACTTGTTTCATCAAGTCCATCCCTCATTCTATCTGGCATCCTCAATCAAATTTTCCACCCACCAACATCCCACCCATGTATTTACAAGATTGATATCATCTGAGAAGAGTCAGAAAGTCCCTCCCTGAATCCAAAGCACTTCCCCCTCCCCCTCCACTGGCCCCTCACCCCAATGCTCAAATTTGACCTCAACAACGCGTCCTCGCCATCCTTTGGCTCCAAGTTAGAGCATGAACTATCTGGATGTTCAACAACGCATGTGTGATTGAGGGAAACACACACCCCAAGCAGAGTTTTTATTGCTTCCACAATGTGACCTTCTGTTGTCTCAGAGAATCCATGAAA
>NW_001889967.1:37574-51304 GCF_000143565.1 Laccaria bicolor S238N-H82 | reverse complement strand
AGCAGATCTTGTTCAATTCAGGATTCTCCACTTGAGCTCATTATTGTATATGTGGTATCCCTGTATACATGTGTATTCATGTATCCACATATATGTGTATTCTTGTATTCATGTATTCATGTATCCATGTATACATGTATCCATGTATCCATGTATCCTTGTATCCTTGTATCCATGTATCCTTGTATCCATGTATCCACATGTATGTGATGTATACACATATCCATGTCATGTATACATGTATTCATCAAGAATATGCATATATGTTGGATACATGAATACATAGCTATGCGTATACAAGGATACCCACATACATGGATACCTGCATACAAGAATATGCATATACATGGATACATGGATACATGGATATATGGATACAAGGATACACATATTCATGGATGCAAGAATATACATATACATGGATATACATATTCATGGATACAAGAATACACATATATGTGGATACATAAATACAAGAATAGATAAGAATACATGTATCCTATTCATGAATGCAAGAATACACATATATATAAATACAAGAATACACAAACAGACATATGTTTGTATTCACGTATCCACATATACACGTATTCTTGTATTTATGTATTTATGTAGACATGTATCCTTGTATTCATGTATCCATATATATGCATATTCTGTATCCATGTAGTTGTGTTCTGCTCATACCATGACATTTGCATGAGCTTAGAGTCTGTGCCCTCTACTTCTGATACTTAGAAGTTAGTACTGACTTTGTATTGACTTGAATGAGTGGTGTTTGGCAAGCAAGGTGCAACCAAACAACTTGAACTGAACTCATGTGCAAGTTATACTAACTCACTGGCATTGGAACATTGTAAAATAGTGTAGAATATCCCTTGTATATAAATACTGCCTCTTTGAATGCAAGAGAGGCATCTCTTAACTTTACCCCACTTTATCTCTCATATTTGAGAACTGCTGTAAGCACAAGCAGTACTCTTGTAGGACCAGGTAAGGCTTCACGCTACCCAGTCTGAAGCTGTCCTAAGATTGTTATGCTTCACACTAACATCACATATAATTAAAGACTCGCTCTAATCATTCAGCAGTCTGGTACTCAATTTCCTTACTCAGTTTCAAAGTCTCTAAAATACTTCAAAGATACTTACAGAACCCTACAGTCCTGCTCGTGTCTTCTTTGGTAACCCAGATAGTTATTCATTTGTATTCAATTTCTACTGACAACTTGTATACTCATAGGAGTACACCAAAGATTACGAGCCATATCGTAACAAGATGAGCCAAGCACACTGCTCAATTAGAAGTTGTCCAAAATTTTGGTAGTGAATTATTGCCAAGAGTGTTAACATTTTGTGTAGCTTTTTCATTCTTTTCATTTGTGAATCAACTTCTTGTCCATGCCCATGCATCCCTCCCACCTGATGCACTTGAAGCCTTCAAAATGAATGGCAGAAAGCAGTGCAAACAATGTGATACTGTAATTTCCCAGTCCAATCCTGCAGCATAACACCATGGTAAGGTCCAGAAAATGTCACTTGAAGATGATCAGCCAAAGAGAATGCAGTGAAAGTATCAAAAGCATGGATTCAATGTTGCACATACTTATTGCTGCATGGCTCATCTGCTGAGTTGACAGGATGACTTCAAAAATCAGCCCTCAATGAGGATATATGTATACAAGAATACTGTATACATGGATATATAAATACAAGAATATGTGTACAAACACTGAGTTTATCTAACACTCATTTAGTATTTATACAGATACATGTGTACATGGATACATGAATACAAGGGTACATGAATACATGAACACATGAATACAAGGATACTTGATACATGTATATGTGTAATGTGTATATGTGAATACAAGGATACATGTATGCATGGATACAAGGATACATGAATACAAGCATATGTGTATATGTAGATACAAGTATACAAGTATATGTGTATACATGGATACATGAATACAAGGATACACATATACATGGATACCTGATATATGTGGATACACATTCATGGATACAAGAATACACATATATGTGGATACATAAATACAAGAATAGCTAAGATGCAAGAGGTGTCAGATCCGCTGATCCTGGCTGTCAATGATGTGATGGGGAGGGTAGGGGAGCACTTTGCATGGTATGTTTGGTAGACAGCAGGCCAGCGGCATTTGCTTCCAAACTCACCAACATAACGCGAACATGCCTCCACTAAAGACACATCCTTCTCGACATACATGGTGCATTGATAATGTCAATAGTGTACTCCCCCAATCTTTCTTCTCTGCACATAGCCCTTCACTTTCAAATTCTCATCAATTGTTTACAACTTACAATTGACTTACAACAAAGAATATCAGCCTCTCAAGAAAATCGGAGGCGCTTCCAAGGGCACCTGTCAAACTCTTTCCTCATGATGCAATGAATTTGTCAATTATGGCCAGGAGTTGCATATGTATCTTCCGCTCAAGAAAAAGCCAGATGTAATTCAAATCACTTGGTATGTAACCATCCTATCTCACACACACTACAACAGATGTCTTGTCAACTTCCTTTAACTTTGTGTAATAGTTCTAATTGTAATGACTGTAACACCCCATTCAAACCACTCTTTCCAAATGTTATTGAGCTACCTTCTGAATAAATTAGATGTTTGTATGAAAGCTGCTGAGACACTGACATGTACAAGACACTGACCATCATTGCCGCTGATGTGCCGACTTATGGAAATTGCCGCTTGTCACATTTGTGTAACAGCATAGATGGCTGTGATTGGTGGATCTGACACCTCTTGCTAAGATGCATGAATACAAGGATACATGTATACATAAATATAAGAATACATGTATACATAGTACAAGAATATCTGTATATATACATGTATCCATCATGGCACTTCTGGTGCAATATTGTAGATACTCAAAATGAAAGTAATACAGACATATGCTTGTATTTGTGTAGCCATGTATACACCTATCCTTTTATTCATGTATCCACATATACCCATATTCTTGTATCCATGTATCCATATATATGCATATTGTTGTACAGTCAAACCTCTCTTAACCCATACCCCTCAGTGGACAGCCTGAGCTATGGGTTATGGGCTAATAGAGGTATGGTTAAAAATAGATTCTAAAAATTGACGAGAAAAAATCGCACAAAATCATCAAAAAAATGTTGGAAATAGGTTGAAGTAGTTACAAGGCTGCCAGGAACACCTGCTGTGCTAGACTTACTCCCAATTCTTTTTACATAGATACTGTCTAATACCAACACCAAGCACAGCTTTAAAATTTCAGGCAAGTGGGATCAGCAGAAGTCATCAGAATTGATTTTGAGAACAAAATGTGTGTGCTTGGAAGACTATCACATTGACCAAAATCCCTCAGTGACATGGTTGTGACATACCTTTGGATATCTTGTTTTTTTGCCTCCTCATGTTGGCAATGATCTGAGGCTGCAACACATCTTCATTGTATCTGGTAGACTCAATGTAAGTTTTTTAGGCTGCACAATATGATGTTGAAGCTAGATCAAGGAAAAAGTCAAGAATCTGCATATCCTGACCAGATATAGTATCTCAATATTCTCACATGCAGCTCTTCTGATAGATTTCCATATCTGTGTGATTGGACATAGTGTCACAAGGCCTTTTCTAAGGGTGTCATGTGGGTTGGGAGGCATAGGGGGAATATTTTTGGGAGTAGAAGCTTCTTTTATTTAATTTTGAGCTACTTGACAAGCACATGCATATCTGTGCTTGGTAAACTAAATATTTAACAGCCAATTGAAGGGTCTGTCTGACAAAAAACCTATGGGTTTTGGCTGGGGAGGGGTATGGGGTATGGGGTATGGGAACTTGTTGGATGCAAAATGCTATGGGATAAGAGAGGTTATGGGTTCTCAGAGGTATGGGATAAGAGAGGTTCAACTGTATTCATGTATCCACTTTTTTCTTTGGGCGGATCATGGTCCATGTCACTAAGTCACACGTAAAAATTACATGCAATATTTCCAAGTTGTTTTAAGAATACATAACAAAGGATTTCATCCTAAGTTTATTCATTAAGTCATTGTTTGTTTGCCTCAAGGTCTCGCATTAAGGTCAAAAATATGTAGATTATCACCAAGATATGCGTATAACATACAAAAAAAGTTTCTAAGGTATTTATAATATATCTACAGTATAGGTAATTTATTGCTGACTGTCTTGGGCGGTGACTACCGGTTGATTGGTGGTGATTTTGACATCAACCTTCCTCAAAAGCATTGTTGATTTCAAAATCGAGCAGCTGCAAAAATCTGCGCCAAACTCCTTGATCCTAAACTGTGACCCCTTATGTGGGCCGGTAAACACGGTAACAACCTGGGATTTGCACTCTGGCCTTTCAGGTATTAAATATGGAAATGGCACTTCCAAAATTTTGAAACTGAGCTGGACCCTCACTGCATCTCCGACTACTCCCTTGAACTCACCGCACTTATATTCGTGCTTGCCCCTATGGAAATTAGGGTTGGTGTTGATGAGACGAAGGCTCAGCCTCATGTTGGTGAAGCAGTCATCTCTGAGCCAATATGGAGAAGTGGCTGCCATAACGGCCTCAGTATCTATTGACTTTGAATTAAATACATACTTACCATCATCGCCACGGTGGGGGGTTCGTGAGCTTGGGTTCCAAGCTGGGGTTGTAGGGATATCTTCTGAGTTAGGAAGCAGAGTAGATGGCCCTGCAATGGCCGGAGTCTGCACAAGGAAAGCAGCAGGATAAGGGACTGATGGTTGCGGATCTGGCAAGGGGTAATCAGGGAACAAGAAGCCTGCCAGAGTACTGGGCGGAGGTGCTGGCTCGAGTGGGTAAGTAAAATCGGTGAGAAGCTCTCAAGGCCTGGGTGGCTGAAGCCTTTCGTTGGCGCTGGAAGCTGATTAGCAACAATTTCAAAAAATAAGATAAAGCACTTGCATGATTTTTAGAGAACTAATGTCAAAAACTTGTGGGCATTGGCCTCGAGCTTGACCAAGACCCTTTTTTCACCAACCGTGCTTTTGATTCTGCCTCAGTAACCTCTAAAATCCCCCTTGGTGACCATTACTTGTTTTCCTACAAGATGACTGTTAGAGTCCCCCTTCATGACATGCTTTTGCGCATCTGAGAAGGGAGCTTTCAATTCTGAGGACTCTGTTCCAAAGACAAAGGGGGAGGTGAAGAACTGGACAATTCCTGGAGATACCTCTATCTAAAGGATGACAGAATGTTAGAAGAAGTATAATATAACAAAAAGCAAGACATTTACCTCTGTACCAGTCCTGTCATTGAAGATGCACACATAGTCCTCGTCTTGATTCACTACCCAACCCGTAACACCTTCGTGGTCTCCCAAAAGAATGCAGACTTTGTCTCCTACTTTGAGATCTTTTCGAAGGGACGAAAAGGGTACAGTGATTGTTACATCCTCCATCGTTAAAGAAACAACAGCTTCATTTTCCATTATATCCTCAATCATTCCAAAAAGCCCCCTCGAATCTCTGTGAGTGATTTTCACCCCGTCGCCTATTCGAAGGATCCCGGCTGACATTCTCGCCATTGTGTGCTGTCAGATGCTGAGTGAAATGTCTGCCACTCAGCCATCAAGGATTGCTATAAGTCAAGCAACTCATACAATATATAGCTCAATTTGAGTGCACCCATATACATTGGTGGTGTTTTGCTCTGCAAAATTGCATACCATACAATGTCATTTTTCTCACTTATCTGCATAGCAAAAATGAGATTGAAATGCATTCACCAGAGAAACAAGTCAAAATGACCTGGTAACAAACTCTTGAATTTGATGTTTGGCAACATGGTCTTTTTAACTTCAGTTAAAAATATAATGAGTAAAAATAACTAGGTAAAATTTGGTGTTTGAGAAAAAGGTGAATTTTACCTGTTAAACAAGGCAAAAAAGAACCTGTCTTGGATAACCTGTTTAGTACCTGTCAACCTGGTGATTAGTCAAAAAACCCTGGTGACCTAGGAAATCTAATCTATTCTAGGGTGCACAGTGTTCTGATCTTCATATATACTTCTACATCTCTGATATCTGCAGATCCTCAGATCCTAGTATCTCTAAAGTTATGGGTCCACAGATTCCTATTTTTGGATCTCAAGATCTACATCCATAGATCCTTTGATCTTCAGATGTCTACATTCACACATACTCAGATCCCAGTATCTCTACATCCATGGATTCACAGATCTCTGGATCTTTGGATCTCTAGACCCAGGATCTTTGGATCTCTACATCCTTGGATTCTTGGATCAGGCAATCAACCATTTTACATCCACAAATCCACAGATCCTAATATCTGCAGATCCTCAAATCTAGGGATTGTCACAGGTGACTTGGGATATTCCTAGCATTACCTGTACCCATACCCACAAAAACCCACACACACACCCCAAATGATCATCAAAGTGTCATTTACTCATCAACTTTGATGATCAATCTCCACTCACCTCACAAGCAACCATCTACTCATCAACCTTTCTGACAATTCCCATAAGTGGCCTTTCAGATCCTCAAATTCCAGTACCTCTACATCCATTGAATCTATAGTTACACTCAGCATGAACATCATTAGCAAGTCTATAAAACCTACCTCTTTTCTGTTTCCTCAAAAGCGCTTGAATCTGCCAAAGACAAGTACCCAAATTGAGAATTTAAAAGATTAGGACCAAATTGATTTCCTTACTGCCTTTTCCTTCTGTCAGATGTAATGATGGCCCAAGTCAGAAATGGTTAAACCAAAAGGATCAAACTTCCTAACAACACAAGAGAACTCTGCTGTGAGGGGTGATTTTTTTTCTCAAACTCACAGTTTTTGGAGAGATTCAATGAGCTCCAGAATGACAAGAAAAAATGGAACCCTCACCTTCAAATTCAAGTCATTGGTCCTCTCATTTCGTTCAAGTTCATTGTTTGCAGGGCCTTGAGGTTCATCAACAATCATTATATCATTGTCATTGTGTATCACAGTCAATGTGAGTGCAGGCATCATAGCATAGCACATGGAAAGACTGGGCCAGGAAATAGACTAGGGTGTTGGATAGCCTGTCAGAAGAGTCTGAGAGGGTCGAGGTCTAGCTGGTGTTCTCAAAGAAGGGGAGAAATGAGTGTCAATGTAAAAAAAAATCAGAGATCAGTGTACAAAGGCATATTGTCAGGATAAACACCCTCATCCACCTCTTGAGAGATGACAGAGCCCAATTCACCATAATGAGGTTTGTATTTATCTATTTTTCATAGATTTTTGACATCAAGCTATCAGACGTTTCTGGTAAATTTAAATTCAAGTTTGCTTTAGTGAGAAAAACCTTTTTCAGGGTAGGAGGAGATCCATTGGGGAGCAAACAACAGAGAGCTTTGCACATTGCATGATGAACCTCTATTCTTGGTGGCAAATTCAATGAATGCTATTCATTGGCTGCAGGGTCATGTCCATTGATACTCGCACTGCCCTTGCAAGGTTTCTATCAGCTCAATTGGCTTAAAATAGAGCTCAGCTCAGCAGCTCAAAGCTTATAAGCTGAGCCAAGCCGTTGAACCCACACACACACACCCAAAAGTACAGGTTTTGATGGGTACAGATATGGGCTTTTAGGAAACCTGAGGTACATAAAGTCATGTACTGTTGTGACTCCAAAATCACCTAGAATTGGCAGTAAACTTGATGGTTTAAACATGTATGCATTTGCTAACATCTTTGGTTTCCAGATGAGGGTCACCTTATTTATGCAGAACCCAGAGTCAAAAGGCCTTGCTGTGTTCCAACCAACACAATTCATGGTTATCATCACAGCAACATCTGCTCAGGTACATTAAACATGTAATGCTTGGATCATGAAGCTCAGTTCTGTGTTCCAACAGAACAGTTTGTGTGATTTATATGCCTATTTATGGTTGCTGAGGGTTAAATACATGAATCTGGAGGATCTGGAACACTTTGACCAATATGTCATGAAACTGTTGAGCAGCACTAACAAAAGGCTGATTGCGAAAGCAACACAAATTCCACAACTGAGTATTGTTGATTTTTCTAATATGTCTTCATTCTTAGGATGTCATCAAAGGTAATGAAATATAGGCCACCTTACACAAGTGATGGGAGAATGCTTTTGAGGCCACATAACAAGTACTGGCATGACATTGTTGTAACCTTGAATTCTGTCAAACACACAAATTACAATCACGTACTTGAGTACCTTGTGGTGAAACATTGAATGTATCATTTCTAACCATGAATGCTTAGCAATCCTAACATGATTTATCTTTGCTAGTCTGTTTCCAGATGCAGTTATTGGCTGGATCACTGCCACTTCTCACAGATATTTCTGTGGATGATGAATTCCTTGATTTTTTGCCTCTGGCGAGGGATCCTTCTTTGGACCCAGACCTGACTTCAGATGAGACACATGCAAGGTGATCATTCAGGTTTTATTTATCAATCAACTTTGCTGACAATACCAGTTTTGATGACTTGTCAATCTGCACTGACCTCAGCCACTCATCAGTGCTGAACAGTTTCCCTGTCAGCTTCCTCAGAGTGTCAAGGATATCTTCAGTCACCACCTGGAGATTTCTTACATCTCTAGCAAGTTCCAGGCAGTGTATGATATTCTTGAGAATATAATTGCAGTTGAGAAGAAAATGATTATCTTTGTGTAAGTCATTCATCTTTGGTCTCTATTTTTTGGAGTGACTAAAGATCTCTTACTCAGTCCCACTTTGCTCATACTTTGCATATGCTTGCAGCATGTTTTTAACATAGATATGGGCAATACTTTGATTACACCCTTGTTCATTGTTTCACCCTCTTGCTACAGAAGCTTGTTAACCCATCAATTTTAAACACCAGCATAATGAGCCAGGAAGAATGCTATGCCACCTTGAAGTGTTTAACTAACAGTATCCATTCCCTAGCCAGCTTTGCCATAAGCCAGGAAACCACCTAAGCCAAAAGGCAGAATAACTGAGAAGTTATATTCTCAGCCAGTGCATCCTATATATGATACAGTATGGTAACTGTATTAATTATCAGCATAATTACATTGGAAAGGCGAAGCAAAGTTCTTGGCCCAGATTTTAAATGATTTGCTAAATAATGCGTGCTAAATATATGAGAAGAAAAAATGTCCGTTTTGGGATAGATCATGTGACGTTAGCAAGGTATGGCTGTCTGCTACCTTATCATATAACTACAATTCTTCTTATCATTGGAGTTGGTATACCCATTTTAAAATTGCAACCCCCAAAAGGTCATTTTCCAGCAGGATAACAACCTGAAACACACCTCAAAGATGGCAACCCAATGGTTCCTCAACCACAAAATCCGGGTTCTCCCCTGGGTGCCATCATCACCAGACTAAAAAATTACAGAGCATGCCTGGGATGCATTAGATTGATGACTACATGCGCGCAATCCCCTCATAATGTCCATGAATTATGGGAGGCTTTCAAGGAGGAGTGGGAGAAATTGGACCTTTGGTACATCTGTAAGCTTTATAACTAGTGTTTGGGAGTCCAGTCTTGTGACTGGAAAAAGACCATAACCAGACCGGACCAAGACCACAAAAAACTGGACCTGCAGTCCGGTTTTTTGATTTTTGAGAACTAAAGACCGCAAGAAAACCGGTCTAAATGGACCGGTTAGGACCGGATTTTTGTAGCCCACTAAATACCCTTCAAAACGCACCCAAGCACGTATTAATTGGTTCAGAATTGACAAAGATATAAATAAAAATGTAAAATTTCGTTAAAAATAGTAGATGTACAAGACTTTTTTTATAGAAACACCAATTCTCAACGGGATTTGACGTTCTTGGGCTCTTCTTAAAGCTACGAAACACGTTAACAAATTTACCCATTCATAATTTTAAAATATCGGCCATAAAACCGGTTTTAAACCGGTTAAAACCGAAGAAGACCAAGACCAGTCTATAGACTGCAAAAAGACCGCAGACTGCGGTTTTATGTGGTCCGGTTCGGTCTTTTGACTTCTGGGAAAAATGTGGACCAGTTATGGTTACAGTTAAGGCCCAGGGCATCAAAAAACCGGACCAGACCGGACTTTTAAACCTATTTATAACTCAATTCCTGCTTGGATCTTAGCTCTTAAGGTAGCAAAAGAATTGTACACTCATTATTAATCTTCTAGATACATCCTGGGGCTCTTGTGTGTTTTAATTATGATGTTTTGTGCTTCTTTGCTTCCAGGGCCAATGTGACAACATGATACAACAATTTTCTGAGGTAATTTCTCATCCACATGTCCACTGATTTTTCCAAAACTCATGCTGCTAAACACCAATATCTGCATGTAATATATTATAAAGGATTTGCATGTGCGCATCATGTTTGCCATTTGCGAGAACCAAAATGGCAGAAATTGGACTGTGGTCCATTCTTTTCGCATGCCAGTATACACAGATACATGAATACAAGAGTATGCATATATGAACACATGGCTATGTGTATACAAGGATACCCAATACAAGGATATGCATATAGATGGATACCTGCATACAAGAATATGCATATATGTATAATGTGGGTACATGAATGCAAGGATACATATATATGTATACCTTGGATATGTGTATTCTTGTATTCATGTATTCATGAATCAAGGGGGCCCTGGGATGTCAACCCGTGACCCGAGGTAGGTGGGGGGGGAGACCTCTGGCAGGCCTTAAAAAAATTTAGTATATAAGCTTCGAAAATCTACACCCGGGGCCATGTAGCAATGCTGGATGCATCAGTGGCACCTCCAATGCAGTTGAATGGTTAATACCTTACAATGGAAGTCAGTGTGTAAGGGAAATGAAAAATCTGTCATCCCTCCCACTTTTCTTGCTCAGCTCAGTCTTGCATGCAACTTGCATGGCAAAAGTAAATGTGAAAAAAGCTGGATTTTTACACCTGAAAAGGGAGCAGCAATTCATTTTAAGGTTCACATGCTTATGGCCCACCAGCCAGAAATTTCTTCAGAGGAGCAGTGGGGAAAACATACCCTTTTTGGATGAAAACATACCTTATTTAGAAGGAGTGATGGGGAGGGACATCACAGACAGCTTACAAAAAAAAATCTACCCTGTGTTGTTTCTGAAATCCCTGGGCCCCCTTGTCATGAATATATGTATCCTTGTATCCATGTATATGTGTATTCTTGTATTCATGTATATGCATATTCTTGGATTCATGTATCCATGTATACATATAGATATATGTCTATTCTTGTATTCATGCATATGCATATTCTTGGATTCATGTATCCATGTATACATATAGATATATGTCTATTCTTGTATTCATGCATATGCATATTCTTGTATATATGTATCCATGTATACTCATATTCTTGTATTCTTGTACTGGATGACTTTCTGTAAGGTTTTTAATCCTACATATCATATTTTGGTGGTGCATCAGAGATCAAAGGTAACTTTAATTGATTAATCTATTCAAGTTGACATTCCACAAGCAAAATGATTATATTTATCATTCCGTTCCCAATACTTTGTGCTGCATGGTACTCTGCAGTTAATTACAATGTTTACAGTGCCTGATGTAGACAGGCTATCATTTACAATACAATAGAAGGTTGTTTTTATGGGAGGAGGGAGTTGGGCAGGATGTGTGGAAGAGGAGCAGCGAACAGCATCAATGATCAGCCAATGAGGAGAGAGGATGAGGCCCAGGGACTGTTTATTCTCATTTATTCCAGCAGGTTTAATCTATGAAGAGGGGTCTGACCCTATGAACAGATTAAGGTTTATTGAGACATAAAAACAGGCATGAATAATATTTTTCATCCCCATTTGGCCCCGCAACACAGCAACAGAGCCAAGATATCAAGAAATAATCTATTCCCTTGAATAAAAGCTTATGGAAAGTCATCCACTATTCATGTATCCATGTATACACATATTCTTGTGCATATATATCTACATAGAGGGCTGATTTTTTGTCAACTCAGCAGATCAGTTTTGAGATAGGACAGTAGGTATCAATATGAAAAGCTTAGAATAGCCTTTCCTAATGTGAACGACAACTTGTGCATGATGTCAAAAACTAATGCTGCAGCACTGGCAATATGTAAGATCATGTCAATCCTTCAACCTCATCCCCATAACCTAGACAGGGCCAAGGACACCATAACCTACATGTACTACAAACTTTTGTAGTCTCAAAAAGCAGACACTACAAACTTTTCTAATGAAAAAGCGCACACTACAAAGTTTTGTAGTCTAAAAAAGCGGACACTACACACTTTTTCAAATGAAAAAGCAGACACTACAAACTTTTCCAATAAAAAAGCAGACACTACAAACTTTTCTGATGACAAAAGCAGACACTACAAACTTTTGTAGTCTAAAAAAGTGCCTTTTCTAAAGGCTCTCATGCTCTCTTTTGCATATGATTCCTCAAACCAGACATGGAATAGAGTCCCTGCAATGTATCCGTATATTCCCCAGCCATTTCCCCATCAAATATGTGCCATGTATGGGATGGATGGGCTAGGTTGACTTTGGATAACCTTTTAGCCCTAACCCTAACTTTGTAGTCTAAGTCCAACTTTTGTAGTCTTTTGTAGTGTATCAGTAAAATTTGTAGTCTATGTCCGACTTTTGTAGTCTTATGTAGTCTATCAGTAAACTTTGTAGTTGAGTCTGACTTTTTTGTAGTCTATCAGTAAACTTGGTAGTCTATATCTGACCATTCCTTTTCTAGGGCATGCACCTTCCTTTTTTGGTCATTTTTCCCACAATACAATAGTTGTAGCCCTTTCTTTTAGCCTTCTAAATATACTGAAATCATATTGTTTGGTTTTGTTTTCATGGAAAAAAATGCAAAAAAAAAAAAAAAAACACGACACTTTTGGGATTCCTTTACCTCATATCTCCACAATGGGAGCACTTCAGAACATAATTTGAACAGATTCAGGAAGCTACAGTGTAGGGCTACAACTTTTGTTTTTGACCATTTTTGGTAATTGGTCATGTGACCATCATCCCAACATCCCATTACATGGACCCTGATAGGTAAAATCATTCTCTGCTTGGTTTTATTCACTTTTTGGTCAAACCAGGTGATATTTCCCTTTTGGGATGGAACCTGAAGTGGACCCTGAAGGCAGTGCCTGATGTTCTGTACACCATTTTTATATATATTCAATTTTTCCGCTATTTTTCTGGCTATTTTTGGATATATTACCATATTTGAAACTGGATCCTGGACCCTGACAATGTTACCCAACATGATGATCAGCAATGAGCCCTAATTTTTCCTGATTTTATTGCTATTTTACATTTGGAAATGCACCCTGGACCCTGAAAGGTCAGCTGCCGCTAAAAATGAAATATTCATAGAAAGCGCCAGGTACACATATGAAAAGTGCAAGGAAATCTCCTAGGAATAAGAATGAAATATCCATTGAAAGCGCCAGGCATCCAAATGAGAAGCACAATGAGATATCCTGGGTTTAGCAATGAAATATCCAATGAAAGCACCAGGTATATCTATGAAAAGTGCAATGAAATATCCTAGGAACAAGAATGAAATATCCATTGAAAGCACCAGGCATTCAGATGAAAAGCACAATGAAATATCCTGGGGCTAACAATGAAATATCCAATGAAAGCGCCAGGTATCCATATGAAAATTGCAATGAAATGT
>NW_001889967.1:36339-37524 GCF_000143565.1 Laccaria bicolor S238N-H82 | reverse complement strand
GCCAGATATCAAGAAATAATCTATTCCCTTGAATAAAAGCTTATGGAAAGTCATCCACTATTCATGTATCCATGTATACACATATTCTTGTGCATATATATCTACATAGAGGGCTGATTTTTTGTCAACTCAGCAGATCAGTTTTGAGATAGGACAGTAGGTATCAATATGAAAAGCTTAGAATAGCCTTTCCTAATGTGAACGACAACTTGTGCATGATGTCAAAAACTAATGCTGCAGCACTGGCAATATGTAAGATCATGTCAATCCTTCAACCTCATCCCCATAACCTAGACAGGGCCAAGGACACCATAACCTACATGTACTACAAACTTTTGTAGTCTCAAAAAGCAGACACTACAAACTTTTCTAATGAAAAAGCGCACACTACAAAGTTTTGTAGTCTAAAAAAGCGGACACTACACACTTTTTCAAATGAAAAAGCAGACACTACAAACTTTTCCAATAAAAAAGCAGACACTACAAACTTTTCTGATGACAAAAGCAGACACTACAAACTTTTGTAGTCTAAAAAAGTGCCTTTTCTAAAGGCTCTCATGCTCTCTTTTGCATATGATTCCTCAAACCAGACATGGAATAGAGTCCCTGCAATGTATCCGTATATTCCCCAGCCATTTCCCCATCAAATATGTGCCATGTATGGGATGGATGGGCTAGGTTGACTTTGGATAACCTTTTAGCCCTAACCCTAACTTTGTAGTCTAAGTCCAACTTTTGTAGTCTTTTGTAGTGTATCAGTAAAATTTGTAGTCTATGTCCGACTTTTGTAGTCTTATGTAGTCTATCAGTAAACTTTGTAGTTGAGTCTGACTTTTTTGTAGTCTATCAGTAAACTTGGTAGTCTATATCTGACCATTCCTTTTCTAGGGCATGCACCTTCCTTTTTTGGTCATTTTTCCCACAATACAATAGTTGTAGCCCTTTCTTTTAGCCTTCTAAATATACTGAAATCATATTGTTTGGTTTTGTTTTCATGGAAAAAAATGCAAAAAAAAAAAAAAAAACACGACACTTTTGGGATTCCTTTACCTCATATCTCCACAATGNGAGCACTTCAGAACATAATTTGAACAGATTCAGGAAGCTACAGTGTAGGGCTACAACTTTTGTTTTTGACCATTTTTGGTAATTGGTCATGTGACCATCATCCCAACATCCCATTAC
>NW_001889967.1:35194-36289 GCF_000143565.1 Laccaria bicolor S238N-H82 | reverse complement strand
TCTCCTAGGAATAAGAATGAAATATCCATTGAAAGCGCCAGGCATCCAAATGAGAAGCACAATGAGATATCCTGGGTTTAGCAATGAAATATCCAATGAAAGCACCAGGTATATCTATGAAAAGTGCAATGAAATATCCTAGGAACAAGAATGAAATATCCATTGAAAGCACCAGGCATTCAGATGAAAAGCACAATGAAATATCCTGGGGCTAACAATGAAATATCCAATGAAAGCGCCAGGTATCCATATGAAAATTGCAATGAAATGTCCTGGAGCTAAGAATGAAATATTCATTGAAAGCGCCAGGCTTTCATATGAAAAGCAAAATGAGATATCCAGAGATAATGAATGAAATATTGCAGGAAATCGCAATACAATATTAATGAGATCACTTAGGCCATTTAATGAAAAAACCAAATGAAATACACAGGGAACTGTAATGAATGAAAATACTAGACAAAATAATGAGTTGTCTCATTGAACCTCTAGGCATTATACACATCGCCTTCCAGGCATGTGTCTGGTTTTTATTATAAGAGTGTATACCACTAGTGGGCTTTCGAGAGTTTTCCGATGCTGCCAATCTATGTGGGAAATTGAGTTCACGGTGAATGAGACGGAAATGAATAGAAACAACCACCACTAGCGCTGTTGAGAACCCAGAGACCAACCCCACCGTCAGTGGCAATAGCAAGATGAGTTCCCGCCTGATGCACAGATATGGACGTCAATGGTGCAGTAGATGCTTGATATCCAACAGTGACCCATTCCTTTTGGCGAAGTTAGCAGGTCGATTGGATGATAATATGTCCAGACAGGCGTACCTGCCTTAACACGTCCACCTTTGTTGCGGTGAGGAAGCCTGACTCATATCCGCAGTAAAGGGTGTTGTTGGGGCCCCATTCCAAACAGGTCACCTCTGACTTGCCATCATACACCAATGGAGATCTTCTGGTATCCATATCCCAGAGTGTAATGAGGCTGTGGGATCCAACAGCCAGAGTCTGGCCCTCCGCAGAAAAGGCAAGGCAAGAGATCGGGCCCAATTTATTGTCAATTTTATACTTGACCTCGTACCGTAGAGTCGACATA
>NW_001889967.1:32256-35144 GCF_000143565.1 Laccaria bicolor S238N-H82 | reverse complement strand
TCGACCATTTCTGGAGAGAAAGAATCGTCAGAACAGAACTCGACCTCATCCCGAATCCATGGATCCCCGTATACAGAGATCCACCTATGCACGTATCCAGACATTCACGCATGCTAACAACCTCAATCAAGGAAAATGAGAACTCTCTGTGTGGACACGACTCGGAGATTTGAGTGCTACTGGCTTGAGCATCGTTTCACGCTAATCCGATCAAAATGTAACCACAGGCTTCGTCTGTCATATCCTATGCACCCTATCTTGCGCCTGCGCCTCTATCTGTGAGTTTTGCAGACCGGTCAGCGCTTACACGCTCTCTATAACGAAATGTGTACCTAATCCTGGTCTTGAAAGGTAGCCGGATCGGCCGCGACCAAGTTGATACCTAGTCCACCCGCTCGCGTGCTCCATCGATGCGGCAGATGCTCCCATGTAATCAGTGGCCCAGTCCTACGTCCAGTGATGAGATGAAGAAGGAAGGAAGAATGGAGGAAGGAACTGACCATTGTGTTGTTTCGGAGGAATGAGGCCAAAACACACACTGAAAGGGGCCAATGCGTCTCGAGATCACCTAAACAAGATGCGAGGTCGCGCCTGCAGAATGCTGGGTTCATGTTTCACGTTCATCCCAGAGGAAAGGCGAATACTTACAAGGTTCATACAATGAACTTTGAGTTGAACGTGACATCGTGACGGTCACTCCTTCGCTCAATGCCCCCGAAGGACGAGCGGATTTCCTATACAAACGTCGGGGATACTGCAGGCCAATCTTCAAAAACCGTGGAATCAGATGTTTGGCCCCAATCGCCTTTCTCAGAATCCATGGCTCGACCTTGTTGAGAGGAAAGACTATAAATCATGAAAAGAAATATCCATGAATCCGGAGTTGGTTTAGCAACCATTTGAATAAAAAACGTTGAGTTGTGGATATCTGTCAAACCAGGATGCATGCCTGTCCCATCCCGCTCAGTCCCCAGGGAGCCCAAAGATCGATGATCAAGTCATCCGTAGATCCAGTCATCCATGGACTGCAATGCCAGTGAGAATTTACGCGGTGCCCACAAAGTTTTTTATCCTGTTTGGTAAGAAATTCGAGAATCCCAGGATGAGGCCCAAAAGTGCAGCAAAGCGCGAATTCGCTCAGTGCTGTGACGACGAGCCGTGGAACATCACCATGTGAAGCTCGAATCCATGTATTCAGGTATCCGTGTATCCGATGATCCATGATTCGAGATATCCGTGGACTCACCCGGTGCATACAAATTTTTCAATCTTGGTTACGAGCATCGAAGGATGAGGCCATGAAGTGTAGCAAAGCGCGAATCCGCTCAGTGCTGCGACGAGCCGTGGATCAAGTTGTCGATGTGGTAACGCTGAAGTTGCACTGAAGAGAAAGGCTTGTGAACAAAACACGTGTGACTCACTTCCCGGGCCGGTCATGTGTTCATCCACCTTGCATTATTGTTCTACCCAAGTTCTACCCCGCTACCGCTCTGTAGTTTCTCCCATCTCCGCGCGATCTGATAGGTCATGCTGTATGTGATATTCTGAATTTTCTCTGTCCATCCCCTGACTTGTGTTTCCTTCAGTGTCCATGACTGCGGTGTCTTGTTGTTCTAACTTCTAGAACGTGAAAAATCCATTGGCTGAGACGTTTGGCCGTGGTGGGATTTCAGCAGACAAGAATCGTAGCGGAAGCGGGCCCGATTGGTCTGGGAAGTACCATTCGCGGCTCCATCACCAGAGTGTGGCAGACTGTTCGCGAGGGCAGACCGCTTTTTCTTCTTTCCCCGCGGACCTATCCTTGGACGACGTCAACATATTCATCATCTTCCTCGCCGCAGCCGCTTGCTGTCCTAACTCCTCATCGAAACGATTGCGGAGCATCGTGACTTCCTCCTTGGTGGAGATGAGGCGATCGGTGGTTGCGATGAAACGAGTCCAAGTAAGAAGTCTGAGTTTATGGCCTGCCAACATGCCCCTCTTCTGCTCTAAGCCTCTAACAACCCCAACTGACTCGCAGTGGGTCGATAGGCCTCCGTCGCAGACTCACCGCCCGCAGCCTACTATCTACCTCCCTATCTACCCTGCCATCCTTTTTTCCTGCCATCCGATTACCGTTTGTTAGACATCGTGTAGATCTGCGTGATCGTGATAAAATCATGAGAGGGAATGATCACCATTGAAAGTTGAAAGAGATTCCAAGAAAACAACAAAAAAGATGTCACGAAAAAAGAACTTATGACAGCCACTCAATATACGCTCGCTCATAGGGAAAGTGGTATAACAAATGAATTGATCAACTTCGGTGGATTGTGGCACTATACATGTAATGTCTTACTTATTTAATTCATCGGCGCGAACTGCCAGCTGAGATCGAATCAAAAGTGGAGGGAGAAATTTGCTTCCTGAGGTGCGCGGCCTGGTGCCTCCCCCTGGTGGATGGCAAAACCCAGACTGGACCGCCTGAATTCGATGATAAAACATACTTTTCACCCTGAAAATGCTGTTCCATCCCCATGGCATACTCTTCCCAGGTTTCCAGTACACTGTTTCGGCAAAAATATTGGACCTGCGACGTGCCAGTAACGCGGTGGACGTATAGGTCCCCAGTCTGCAGCCGTATGGTCACAGGGTGCGGCGGCGGCCCATCGATTTTTTCAGTACCGATCGATTCATACCAACAAAAGTAATGATCCCTTCTGGTTATTTTGCGTACGTGCCTCCTGGCGCAGAAGCGTTGCTGAAAATGAATACTTCAATGATGAGCACCTGATAATGTCACGGATCTTACAGCCTTGGACAACTTGGCGGAGGGAACGCCGCTTGGCGCCCGCCGTCTTCGTCGAGAAGTGGAAGGCGTGTTAAACATCCTGAAAGATCGGATGGCA
>NW_001889967.1:29976-31881 GCF_000143565.1 Laccaria bicolor S238N-H82 | reverse complement strand
CTGCGCTTTTTCATTACCATTTCTTAGAATTTTCATTAGGATATTTCATTAGGCTCCTTCGCTTTTTCATTACCATTTCATAGAATTTTCATTAGGATATTTCATTAGGCTCCTGCGCTTTTTCATTACCATTTCTTAGAATTTTCATTAGGATATTTCATTAGGCTCCTGTGCTTTTTCATTACCATTTCATAGAATTTTCATTAGGATATTTCATTAGGCTCCTGCGCTTTTTCATTACCATTTCTTAGAATTTTCATTAGGATATTTCATTAGGCTCCTTGGCACTTTCATTACCATTTCATAGAATTTTCATTAGGATATTTCATTAGGCTCCTTGGCACTTTCATTACCATTTCTTAGAATTTTCATTAGGATATTTCATTAGGCTCCTGCGCTTTTTCATTACCATTTCATAGAATTTTCATTAGGATATTTCATTAGGCTCCTACACTTTTTCATTACGATTTTTTATATTTCTCATTAGGATATTTCATTAGGCTCCTTGGCACTTTCATTAGGTTTTCTTGGAATTTTCATTGGGATATTTCATTCAGCTCCTTGACCCTTTCATTACCATTTCATTAAATTTTCATTAGAATGCTTCTTGGCGCTTTCATTAGGATATTTCATTACACTCCTTGACCATTTCATTAGATTTTTCATTGGGAGATTTCATTGGCCCTTTCATTACCATTTCTTTTAGGATATTTCATTGAGCACCTTGACGATTTCATCACTTCTCATTAGGCTCCCTGGCACTTTCATTACTATTTCTTAGATTTTTCATTAGGATATTTCATTAGGCCCTTTGGCACTTTCATTACCGAAAACTATATAATAATGATGATATGTATCACATGGGTTGTTGGGAGGGTGGTCACATGACCAATTACCAAAAATAGTCAAAAAGCAAAAGTTGTACCCCTGCACTGTAGCTTCCCGAATCTGGTTGAATTATGTTCTGAAGTGCTCCTGTTGTGGAGATATGAGGTAAAGGAATTCCAAAAGCGTCGTGTTTTTTTTGGTTTTTTGCATTTTTCTTCATGAAAACAAGACCAAATAACATGATTCCAACACATTTAGAAAGCTAGATGAAAGGGCAACAAATATCATATCGTGGGAAAATTGACCAAAAAAGGAAGGTGCATTCCCTAAAAGAGCAATCAACACTGACACACTACAAGTTTACTGATAGACTACAAAAAAGTTGGACATAGGCTACAAAGTTTACTGATAGACTACAAAAGACTACAAAAGTCAGACTTAGACTACAAAAGCTTGGACTTAGACTACAAAATTAGGGTTACATTAAAAGGTTTTGTAGTGTCCGCTTTTTCATTAGAAAAGTTTAGTGTCCGCTTTTTTAGACTACAAAAGTTTGTAGTGTGTGCCTTTTCATTAGAAAAGTTTGTAGTGTCCGCTTTTCAGACTACAAAAGTTTGTAGTGTCCGCTTTTTCATTAGAAAAGTTTGTAGTGTCTGCTTTTTGAGGCTACAAAAGTTTGTAGTTGACATATAGTTTATGGTGTCCTTGACTCTGTATAAGTTATGGGGATGAGGTTAAAGGATTGACATGATTTTACATATTGCCATTGCTGCAGCATTTACTTTTGACATCATGTACAAATTGTCTTTCACATCAAGAAAGGCTATTCTATGCCTTCATATTGATAGCTACTGTCCTATCTCAAATCATGGTTCTAGGTCCATGTGGATATGGTTTGAAGGATTAAATTGCTTTACATATTACTACTGCCAAATGATTAGTTTTTGACATCATACCCAAGTTGCCTTTCACATCAGGACAGGCTATTCTCTGATTTCACATTGATAGTTGCTGGTCTGTCTGCTTTCACATTGATAGCTACTTGCCTGTCCCAAACCTAGTCAACTGTGATATCAG
>NW_001889967.1:28981-29904 GCF_000143565.1 Laccaria bicolor S238N-H82 | reverse complement strand
CATGTAAATGACATATACTCCTCAATTTCATGGTCACCCTCATTCCTGGTGTGTAGTGCATGTCCCTGGAACCAAAATTGTCAAAACATCATGGGATACTATAATATGGATTTAAGAACTGATTTTAGGTTTACTTGATGTGGATATAAGCTGTGTCCTGGAAGTGTGAAATATCACATTTTTTGGATGAGTTTAGTGCAAAGGGAAGGTGATTTCAAGATTCTGGCCTGAACATTTTGTGCCTATAATTGCATATATCAACTGTCAATAATGAAAGTTTACTCAGAAATGAGTTGTTGAAGGGGGAACCAAGGTACCAGAATAGGGGGCCTCTTGAGCACCATTTGGCAGGGAGTTTTCTCATTCCACGACCATAAGTAGAGGTTAGATGCACTGTGTGCATCTGCAAGCACAACTTATTTATGTATCCACATAATTGTGTATCCCTGTATTCATGTATCCATGTATACATATCAAAGTATGTATATGTGTATCCTTGTATCCATGTATCCACATGTACCACAGGTCTCAGTCACCTGTGGTCACCCAGGTGGTGACCTTGGGTGACCTCTCATGTGACCTTTCACTTTGGCACACTGTCACACCTCAATACATGAAGTGGTGACCTGGCCTCCTGTAGGATAATATATGCAGAATCGGGCTGTCCTTCGATGAAATGAAGCTTTGAAGAATCAATCGAAGAAATTTCCAAATGAAAATTGAAGCAAACAAAAACTTCTTCAGTTGAATTGAGTTAACAAAAAATGAAAAACCCCTTGTGAGTGTGGCCTTCAAACAAGACCTTTCATTTGCTTCATTTGTTCTGTTTGGTCAATCTTCAGTTGAAGGAAATGAACATTCTCTGTTCGTCAACTGAACAAATTAACTATTCAAAATTTTCCCTTCCAGCTGAAGCATCTGAA
>NW_001889967.1:10466-28931 GCF_000143565.1 Laccaria bicolor S238N-H82 | reverse complement strand
TAGGGAATAAATGATAGTTAAGTAATAAAGGCAGGGAGCAAAACAAATATCCTACATCAAGACCAAAAGGACAACTGAAGCATATATTCTAATTACCAAAAAAAAGAGAAAAAGATCCACATATTGAAGCAACTAACCAATCAGCAAAACCTTGTGAAATCCTATCATCAAAAGTGATCAGAAGCAATCCAAGTGGACAAAATGTCAATTGAAGGTGTCTAAAAATAGTTGAAGGCTTTCCATAATGATCAAAATGTTATTATCCAGAAACTTACAAAATAATGTATCAGAGTTCGTGGTGGTTTGTGGAACAGTGAGGCAGGAGCAGCCTGAAGCCGTGTTGAGAAGTCTCATGAGGGTGTGAAGTGCTTAGTAAGATAAAGCTGAATTTGTCAGCCATCAATCCTTTGTGTTTTCATGTATAGATCCGGTCCAGTGAGGACCCACGCTGTGACTATGTACAAAAATTTCATCTCGGTTATGAGAATCTAAAGATGAGGCCCAGAAGAGTCGCAAAGCGCGAACTTGCTCAGTTCTGCGACGAGCCGTGGATCAAGTTGTCGAGGCAGTAACGCTGAGCGCTGAAGGGAGAGACTTGGCAATCCCGCTGTTTGCGAGCGTGACGTAACGCACTGTGACGGGGAGGTACAGCCACTACCGGCTACCCGGCTAGAAGCTTCCCCGAAGCAGCACATAACTCACATGCTGATGAATGATACTACTGTACTAATACAACCAACTGTTCAGGCCCCTTGGGGTGTGACACCTTTTGACCATCTCTTTGTCACTTCATTGTCCTGTGTGATGCATGACAAAGAGTTTTTGCTCTTCGTCCACCACATATTTCTCAGACGGTTTGCCCCAGCAACCTGTCAATTTTTTGGCTGGAAGGTAAGCATGCATTCCTCAAGTATAACATGGTTCTAAATATGCCAAATGTGATGTTTTAAACAAGGCACCGCAGGTCCAGAAAAAAATGACTATTTCTAATTCAAAAAAAAAAAAACTCTTCAAAACTTGGTGTGATGTGTGACATCACGCCTACTTCCCTTTCTTCCCAACCTTGTGATGCGTGACATGAAGACGTGGTTGTATTAGTACAGTATCAGTGTCCGGGAGTTTGAAACGGAATGACCTTTGGCCAAATTATACAACAACCACTACACTCCAGGCCTTCAAATTTTGTCCAGTTGTACGTACGTGTCTAATGAACATGACCATATTTTTTATTTTTTTACTGTGCAGTTGTGGAAGATGGCAGAGGCTTACCGGTTGTTGAAGTCAATTGTTTCGAGAGATTGAAATGGGTGTCACATTCAAGTCACATCGAACTGTCAGAATTTTGATAGGTTTCTGTTCCTGTCAGGGTTCAAATCCACTCAGCCCAAGATCACGCTTGTCATGCTGAGCAGACAAAAAATCAAAATTCTTTGAACTGTAAGCGAAGGTCTTCGTATTTCTGCTCAATTCTTTGTATTTGCAGTCGCCTTGTTTACTAGTATATGTCTGTAAATTTCTAGAATTCCTCATGCAAAGGATCGGATTGGATCTTAGAAAATATTTGCATACATCACACATTTTGATGGGCTGAAAACCACTTTTTGAAATCCTGGGCTCGTCAAACTCAGTTGTTGCGGAAAAAAAGTTGACATTCATATTGGTGAGAGTCATAAGTAGTCCAGAAAAAAATCCCAGAAAGCTTGTGTCAATCTTGAGGGAAGAAAACAAGGATTTCAAACTCCTGAATCATATCAAACTCCTGGACACTGATAGTAGTCTCATTCCCATCCGTCATGGTGGTTGGCCCGACGGACCATTGGAGTCTGAAAACACACTGCAGAAAGACCACCATAATGTCTGGTGCATTTGGTAGGCAAAACCACCCATTGAGTCACAGTGTGACAAACTGTAACACATTCACTGGCATCACTACACCAAATTCTGGCTGTGTCCCTGACTCTGGAACAGAGGAGGGTTCTATCAGAACGATAAATCTCAACTCCAGTGAACTGTTGTGTGATGGCTTCCCACAAATTTCAGTTTGTTCTGTGTTTTCGCTTGGTTTTTGCTGGATCTTGAGCTTGAGTGCTTGTTCTTTTGAACGTTGCCTTCATTTTTGTTTGTAAAGCATCGTGCTAAGCTTTTGTGGCCTACCACATTAAACTTGTGTTTGTAAATTGCTTATGATAATGTAAATGTTACAAAAACAACCTTCCCCAGCCAACTGTCGTCTGATGGCTTCTGTTCCATTCTTTGTTGCAACCTTCTGGTAAGGGTCCCTAAAGCCTCGGCTGGCCTGTGAGGAGCAAACCGTGCTAGCGGTTCAGCGACGAGCAGGCAACTAATAGTAATATAAAACATTATTCAGGTGGGATGTATAAATTACATTATTTCAAACAGAGTCGGGGACTGGCGCTTGCGCCGCTAAATGATTTGTACCCTTCAATGTGCAAAACTTTGTTTCCGACCTATCAGTACTGACCAATCTGACATGACAACCCTCCCCTCTCGATGCCCCTTCCTCACTGCCCTCACCTGTTGACAGTGACACAGCCGATGTCAATGCAAGAACTGCTGGTCCCTTTCACCAACCTGGTGCCCCTTCCTCTCCCTCCTCCTCTCCCCACTTGAGCTTTAACCAACCTGACTGCCCCAACCAGAATCAAAAACAGGCTCCTCTGACTCACCCCATGAAACATACCCATCTACACCTGTCAAACTCATTAAGTACTACTCCCAATCCCCCACTAACCCATGTGGTCCTTCACAAGGTGTCTGATCCCCTGGCACACAATCCAAGCTCCTATTCCCATCAATCCAAAGGTCCTGAGGAATGACCACAGCACCAATGACTTCAACTTGGTGTGGGTGGGTTGCTACTAAGGAGGGAGTGTTTTGGGCTTCCAAGAGCCAAGTTATGGCCGTGGCTTTGTCTTGGGCTCCCTGTGGCTGGTATAGAGCACACTGTATCCATTATAGCTACAAACACTATGACTACTGTACTACGCCGTACAAAAAATGAAACTTTGGAATGGGTTTTACGCTCACAAGCATATATCGTAGTTATGCAAAATTGTTACATTCTGTCACACTGTAACTCAATGGGTGGTTTTGCCTACCAAATGCACCAGATGTTATAGAGTGTTGTCGGTCATGTGTTTTCACACTCCGATGGTCTGTCAGGCCATACACTCTATAGCGGATGGGGACAAGACCAATGAATGAGAGGTCTCCACTGCTGTGCCAAACTCTTGTATAATTAATAGCTTTATATAGCACAGTATGATACCCTTTGCCAGTTCCAGTGAAAAAGAAGAGAAAACAGATCCAATCTTCTCCAACCATACCAGGCACCTCTTGGAGGCCTCCAGAAGCTCACACTATTTCTTGTCTGCAAAAAGCAGTCAAAAAGGGCCTCAAATCTGATATGTTTGGGGCCTCATATCCACTATTTTGGACAAGGGTCTGCACGTGACTCGCCCAAAATGGAAGCTTTCTGTGAATTTTACAATGCAAAAGTTTTTGGCCCCAGAAACAAATACATATATACTACTGATGTAGCTGATGAAATTGGTTTCTTCTCTTCATCGCTGACGGTAAAATCTCCAGCATTGACATGAATGCTATTCCAGAAAATCTTCTGCCCAGTTGCACCCTCAAATCCGCTATCTGTGGGGCCAAAATCGCCTCAAATCTGCTATTCTGGGACAAAGATTGGCTAATTTCTCAGCCCTCAAATCTGCTATTTTTGGACAAGAAATGGCTTGAGCTTCCTGGGGCCTCCTCTTGGGCACCTCCCAACCTATATTTCATGGCCTTGAGCATTGCAACATGAATAAAGATAGTAATTCAATTGAGTTGTTACTTATATTTACTTTGAGAAACCTCTAGCCTTGTGTCCAGTTACACTTCACCAAGACCAGTTTGAGCCCAATGCCTGCAATTTTCCAAAAGCACAACAAATATATTTACCCTCCTCTCATTCAAAAACAGACATTTTCTGTTGAATCAAATCATATTCCACTACTAGAGACAATAGAATAGTGGTCAAACATTGGACTGAGGTCACCGTCGACTTACATTTTCGAAGGTCGGAAATAACTGCTGTCAGTGTCACATGACAAATCAGACATACAACATCACTGGATCTGAGGCCTCTTGGATGGCCTCAAACCCAGGCTTCTTGCCATAAACAAAGTTCTGAGCAGTGCTACAAAAGAAAATACCCATGAATGTAATTCTACATCATTTGGAAGTACATTTTCTAATTCAAGTGAGACAGAATCAGCATTCAACAGAAGATAACATGTAAATGACATATACTCCTCAATTTCATGGTCACCCTCATTCCTGGTGTGTAGTGCATGTCCCTGGAACCAAAATTGTCAAAACATCATGGGATACTATAATATGGATTTAAGAACTGATTTTAGGTTTACTTGATGTGGATATAAGCTGTGTCCTGGAAGTGTGAAATATCACATTTTTTGGATGAGTTTAGTGCAAAGGGAAGGTGATTTCAAGATTCTGGCCTGAACATTTTGTGCCTATAATTGCATATATCAACTGTCAATAATGAAAGTTTACTCAGAAATGAGTTGTTGAAGGGGGAACCAAGGTACCAGAATAGGGGGCCTCTTGAGCACCATTTGGCAGGGAGTTTTCTCATTCCACGACCATAAGTAGAGGTTAGATGCACTGTGTGCATCTGCAAGCACAACTTATTTATGTATCCACATAATTGTGTATCCCTGTATTCATGTATCCATGTATACATATCGAAGTATGTATATGTGTATCCTTGTATCCATGTATCCACATGTACCACAGGTCTCAGTCACCTGTGGTCACCCAGGTGGTGACCTTGGGTGACCTCTCATGTGACCTTTCACTTTGGCACACTGTCACACCTCAATACATGAAGTGGTGACCTGGCCTCCTGTAGGATAATATATGTAGAATCGGGCTGTCCTTCGATGAAATGAAGCTTTGAAGAATCAATCGAAGAAATTTCCAAATGAAAATTGAAGCAAACAAAAACTTCTTCAGTTGAATTGAGTTAACAAAAAATGAAAAATCCCTTGTGAGTGTGGCCTTCAAACAAGACCTTTCATTTGCTTCATTTGTTCTGTTTGGTCAATCTTCAGTTGAAGGAAATGAACATTCTCTGTTCGTCAACTGAACAAATTAACTATTCAAAATTTTCCCTTCCAGCTGAAGCATCTGAAAGGGATTCAAATGGTTCACCTAGGTGCCTTATTTCATTTCATTTATTTGGACAAATTATTCAAATTGAACAAAACAAAGCAAACAGTCACAAGGGAGAAACACTGTGTTTCTCCCTTGTTTGCCTATGTACATAGCTGCTGTTTGGCAGCAGAGTAGAAGACAAGTAACTTGAAATAAGCTGCAAGACTGTTTGTCTCATTTGGCTCATTTGTAGGGGCCTTCACCTGGATAAAATAAATATTGTTTGAGGGAAATGGAGTTTCTTCTGTTGGAAGCTGTTCAACTGAATGAAATGAAGGGAAAGGCTTCCAATTGGTCTTATTTGAATATTCAGTTGAAGAAAATGGATTTGAGTTAAAGGGATCAAAGATGGCTGCAATTCAAGTTGATTTTTGTAGCTACAGCTTGTATTTTAACATCATTGGGAGGAACATGACAGGGCTTCACATAGGGAGAGGTAGCAGCACACTATCACACTTTGCTGGAGATTGGTGGCTGATGCGTGCCACATGACAGTGTGAGAAGGGTGCGAGCTTGGCAGAAGGGCGGTCTTTACCTTTTTTGGGAGGGCCCAGCCTCAGAATACGTGCCAGAGATTCCTGAGAGGTTCTTAGAAGTTCAAGGGAGGGTGGTGGCCCTGCAACTTCACTGAACAAGTGTATATACAGGTGGTGACCTTGGTTCCCTTATCCAGAGGTCACCAGGCTTAGCTGGTACCCCCATGTATACATGTATTCTTGTATTCATGTAATCCATGTATATGTGTGTCCTTGTATTTACATATACACATATTCTTGTATTCATGTATCCACATATACATGTATCCTTGTATTTATGTATACACATATTAGGGGTGCTTAAAGCTGGGCACAGCTTGCAGACACATCTTGCAGCACACATACCAATCAGCTTAGTTAGATAACATAAATTTAATGTCCACTTGGGGCCCTAACCTTGGGTTTGTCATGTCAAAATCATCATTGTTGTTTGCTGCTCACCTTGTTCAATGATGAGCTCAACTCAATCTTTTATTTATGGCTCTAATTTGGTGCATTTCTAACAATTCCTAACCAGAACTTAAATACAACATTTTCTTGACTTTATAAAACTGTAAAAGCTTCATAATCAAGGTAAAAATGCCACCAGTTTGGGGTTGACAATGCCAAACAATGCCCAAAGTGTCTTTTTTGAACACCCCTATTCTTGTATCCATGTATCCATGTATACACATATTCTTGTATTCATGTATTCTTGTATTCATGTATCCATGTATATGTGTATCCACATATACACATATTCTTGTATATATGTATCCCTGTATATATGTATATATTTATATATCATTGTATCTATGTATCCATGTGCCTGCATATACACATATACTGGTATCTCTGTATCCATGTATACATGTATCTTGGATTCCTGTATTCCTGTATATGTGTATTCTTGTATCCCTGTATCCCTGAATCTCTGTATCCTGTATCCATGTAGCCATGTAGCCACATATATGTGTATCCCTGTATTCATGTATTCATGTATCCATGTACTTATCCACATATACACATATCCTGACATTGGATGATATCAGTTAATCTGAGCATACATTCTGCACTCCACCCTACATTATACACATTCTTACAAAGCCTACAAAGTCAACTAAGTCGACTCAAAGTCCTCTCAATGCCAGAAAGCATTGAGGTTGTTATTGAAGTTTCAAAAATTCCTGTGATGCCATTGAATAGTGTTTATAGTATGGTCCATTTCAGCATTGATTTCCAGGTCATCCCCACATGTCCTGACACAGCAATTTGTCTGCCCAACTCTTGCTCATGACCAAGTCTTCACGTCACATGTCACATGAAATTTTTTATTCACCTTAAATCAAAGAAAAAGTTTTGGCCATCTTGGTGAGGAAAAAAATTCAAATCAACAAAGAGTTGGTCATATTTGTACAGTATATATATTTAAATTCTATGGACTAAGAGCTGGAATCAGCAGTAAACAACAGAAAGGTAGAAAAGAGTCTTTCAAAGTGATTTGTCAATGTCACACATCCCAATGGGGATGAGGGAAAAAATTCTGTTTTTGGTTGCTTTCAGAGTGCAAGAATGGTGGGATGCACCAAATCCAACAAAAAAAAAAATGGCAGATCCAATGGAGAATGGTCAATACTTACATCGAATTGGACATTGTAAATACTAATTAGTCATGTTGGGGCCGTTTTCACCAAAACTGTTCTTTTTCAACAAGATGGAGAGGGAAAAAAAATTGAACTCTAGTTGCATTATATACAAGATATATCATAGGCAAACATTACCAGTCTGAATACCTAAATCCTTGGCATATATTGCCATTGTCCCCCACATACTACCATTGTTTTATATTAGCTTTAATGTATTTACATTGTCCCTTTAGTGAGTTTGGCCAAATACGGAACATGTGGCTCTTGGAGCCATTATCAATGATATTTTTGCAACAACGCGCCATTGAAGTGTCACGTGAGCTGCTCCTTTATTTCCTCAATCAAACTAGTTAGATTTAATTATATTAACCCCTTCAAAAAACAGATTCATTTTTGTGATGCTATCTACGCTATCAAGGACTCTGCGAACACGGATCGCTGGAGAGAGGTTACCAGCCACGTGACAGAGGTGATGGCGCACGCCAAAAGAGCTCCCCAACCTTAACCCCTCCCTGGATGCATCACGTGACTTGTTAGTATCTTATCTAACCATCAAAGTAACACTTACATGTCATTTTGACAAAGTTTCTATGCCTCAGTAATGATAAATCTTGTGTATAGATGAATGGAGTGAGTTAGGGTAAGATATGTATGGTTATGCATAATCGATCGTAGTTTAGTTCCAGTGTTTGGTTTATTTGATCTTGTTTGACCTCGGCGCTGTGCACGTGCTCAACAAAATATCACACAAGTTCGAAGTCGGCGATGCTTGCTGGCTAGCTTGGATATATATAAAATCTATGCTCACGGCCGAGACACGAAGATGTGAACTCTTCTCCTCCTTTCCGCTTCTGACTATTGCGGCATTTTTCACAGGTTTTGTTTGAGTTAACCCAGGGGGAAGGATTTAAATTGTGAACACTGCTTCTCGGAAGGTGTAGACATCTTTTTTTTTCATTACTAGGTAACATTATGAGCTGTGTGCAGTGTACGTGCTGTGTTTTATGTAGTTCCAACTTCAAATTGCACTTACTATATACTTGGTAGTGGTACATGGGATTAAACTATCCAGAAACCCTGTTTTCCCCTGAACAACCCAGGGTTTCTGAAGTGCTTGCGTAGAAACCTTGTTTCCACAAGAAGCAGAGCTCAGAATATTTGAAGTCCACCACATGCGCATGCATGGGCACAGCGTCATGCATAAGTTCAAGTTGGCGGCAGGGGTCAGCAACCTTTCAAGTAGCAAGGGACTGTGGAAGGGAGCAGTGACATCCCTAGTAAACCACTCCTGCTCTCCTACATCTATGTAAGTACCAAACCCTCATCTTGTACTACAGCATCGTGTAGACCATGAACCAATATTATTTACCATGGTAACCACTTGTCGAGCAGGCGGGTCGCATCGCGCGATGATACGTGTGCGACAAGGGATGTGCGTGATGGAGCTCAACAGCCTCAACTCGTCGCGCTGTCTTCTCATCATGACCAGGGGAGCCAAGATCAATTTAAATTTGAGCGCGACACGCGTCGGCATCTAGGAATTCAACTCCGACATGGGGTTCCTCAAAATAACCCATCGACTGATGGAAGGGGGATTTCTACCAAATGCAGAAGAAACCCAGGGTTCCACGCGAAAAGGGGGTTTCTGGTTAGATTGATCCTGGTACATGTGACCGTTTCTTACACGTGTTACTCATGTGACGTGTCCGGAGGTTGGGGAGCTGCCAAAAGGGAGGGTTGCCAGCCCACCACATACATGCTTTGTTGTCACGGTTGGACCTGTGCAGGGCTTATGAGTGGCTCCAGCGGAAACTTATAAAAGAGGACCGCCGAGAGAGCCACTCCCTTCTCTACATCGCTCTCTCGCAACTATAATCATGCCGTTGCAGTCGTAAGTTTCATGATGAAAGCACTATCCCGGCACATTATCTGACGATACGTTTGGAAAACTTAGATCACCCGTATCCTCCAATCAACTATTGCTCCTATCTAGTAGCCATGTCGACTTGGCTTTCGACATAATTGTCACCTCTTCCGTTGTAATGGCAGGCGTCACACATTCCGGTAAAATCTCGATCTTCCAGGTACCTGGATCAACTACTTGTATGGGCCATCTGCTGTCATAAGTCCATGAGATTATCTGAACCTCCGTTCTCAGCTGCTGTCGTTATTTCCATCTTAGGGCAAGAATCGCTGCTGGCAGTGTTGGACGCCAAAAGGGGATAAATCTGGATGTTGACGTGGTGAGCATATGAAACCCGGCCGTGTCGTCTCTACACAAGTTAAATTAGTCTATGTTTCAGGGCTCAGCAACCTGCACCATTCATGCCTTTCACGACGGATATGGAGCGCAGATACCGACGCTGAACATTCTTGCGGTGCAGAACATCACATGCCGCCTCATGTTCAAGGAGCTCAACGTCTTCTGGGCGTTTGTCTTTTTCTCTTCCGGCCCTTCCTTAAACCGCCCACTTGGTGTTCCGGATCCAAACCACAACTCTGTTGGTTTTAACCTTTACGAGTTGCAAGCAGCCCATATGGCAGCCCCCGAGTTTCCTTACTCCAATGAAAGTCCACCTGATTGGTCTCTAGGGTGCACTCTGCGTGTTGCTACTCAAGAGATAGAGAATTTATGTTCTTTTCTTCGGATCAAGAACATGATTGAGGGGTGGCGTCTGGGGGCATCTGGAGTTTTGGGGCCATTTTGGCAGAATGACTGATTGTGACTCAAGCTTCTGAGATCATGTCAAGCCAATGATATCATTATTATGGTAGTGCGACTTTCTGTATACTCCGTCTGCATCGATTGCACTGGTAGCGACTTCGACGGCTACTTTAACTTCCTAATAAATCACGTGCGTACTTAGGGCAAGCGAAAGCGCGTGATGACTCGCTGAGTGAAGCAAAAACATCGGTGACTCGTCTAACATGATGACGCTCAACTTCACTTGAGCGTCATCCTCTCGCGCTCCTTTCGACTTTGATCCCACCATGTTTTCTCCAGGCGCGGCGACCAGCTGTGCTGCATCGTCGCCCCCACCAAATGTGTTGTCAGAACTCAGATGCGAAGCTTTTTTTTTCATCTGCGCACCAAACTCAACGTCAGAAAGCCGGTCATAAACGAGGTTGTGGAGCTGCTAGTTGGAGGGGTAATGACAAGAAGAAAAAGGGTCTTGACGGAAAAGCTGCCCCTCTGGGTGCAGAAACGACACGAATCAGCTGTGTGAACACAGCCATCCTTAATCACTGGCGCGAAACTGAAGCCATACCCACTCGAAAGACTGCAGTGGGACTGCAGTGGATGGTCCCTCTCGGCCAAATGGAATGTCTGGTATCTTGGGTCAGTCCACTTTTCTTCCGTCTGACTGTGTGTTCGTTCCTCAAAAAGTTTTCAGCGAGCAAGATGGGTCTTGGGAAGACCTCCAGACGATCACATTTAGTGCCTGCCTCCGAGAGCACCACAACTCCAAGCCATTCCTCGTCGTCTGCCCACTTAGTGTCCTCCACATCTGCGTTGGCGAATACGCTAAATTCGCTCCTGATGTGACTACCTTTCCACTCCTTTTTATACCATCTCCTGATTCCCATGCTCTTTTAGATTGTTCCCTGCAAGAACCCATTCCACGCTTTCATTCGCATGGACGACGGGGTGACATCGGACCGTCAAGGAGTGGCAGAGCTGCAAGAGGTCACTAATCTCACCTTTGTGTACGATTTTTCTTAGTTATTTGTTACTAGGCACGTCCAACGAGCACCTTGACGACCCTTGCAAGTACATACTTTGGACACTGAGCGAATTCGCGCTTTGCCCTTGGCTAGGAAAAGTCCGAACCTGCGAGTCCTCCAGCGAGCAGCTTGATGACCCTTGCAAGCACATACCTTGGACATTGAGCGAATTCGCGCTTTGCCCTTGGGTAGGAAGGGTTTGAACCTGCCAGACGAACCGTTGACATCAGGCAACGTGAACACATCAACCGCTGCTATTTTATGAACCTATACTTGGCAACTTGTACCGACCAACTTTCATGATACCTTCCGAAGGCGCTAACGGACCTATTTGTCTAGGCGTTGGAGAAGACTGCTCGATGATGAAATTCTCGCCATTTAGGCAGGCTGCAACTGCAAACTCTACTCCGATAACCCACCTACTAAAGGTTCAACCTCCCGAGCTACAATCCGCGCTACCCACAATTTAATCCTCGGGGATCATTTCCTCTCCCCATGCCATCTTGAAACCATTCCAACACCGCCGGCTTAAAATGGACGTGCTGCTAAGTATGCTTCAGCGAGAGGCGTACAATCGTGTACCTAATGGCGGATTGAGGAGGTGGTTAATCCACGGCGGGAAGGAGGGCGCGGAGGTTTTCAAAGAGGAACGTAGGACTGGGCCACTGATTACACGGGCTCGAACATCTGCCGCATCAATGAGGCCTCCAAACCAACGAAACGTCGTGAGGAATGATTCGGTTCCAAAATGGCGGTCATTGGGTATGCATTTCGTTGATGGAGAGTGTGTAAGCCCTGACTGGTCTACAGAACCCACAGATGGATGCGCAGGTGCAAGATAGGGCGCATAGGATAGGACAGAGCAAGCCTGTGCACATCTTCCATCTCGGACTAATACCTATAACCACTTATTTCATTCCGCATATGCGGCTATAATCCTGATAAGATGCATGGCATCACAAATGGTGTTGCCTCCAGGCAATGGAGGCTGGCTACGGATATAGAGATCTACACTGCGAATGCCAACCCAACTAGTGCCCCACTTTGAAGCTGACATTACTGCTGGTTTAAGTGGTCCCCTCTGCAACCTGTAGATCTGATTTAGTCCGGAGAGGACGGCGGTGTTATCAATCATTGGAAGGACATGTTCTTGCGGGCGACAAAGGAGAGTTCCTATTCAACAGTATGTCAATGTAACGAAGCAATTGTGAACCATCAGCCCAGGCTCGTCCTACGGCGGAATCATACAATGGCGGCTGACAAATATGATATGATTATGATGACTTCGGTGGCATAAGAAAGATTGCCTTTGTCGAGTGTCCTTTGTCTCGCCCGCCACTCAGGTTTTTGCTCTCAAAGCTTATTAAGTTGTGATCATGATGAGTCTGGTAAGCCTTCCATTCCTTTTTTTTACGTTCCAGTGGCATCGAATTTCCTTTTTTCCCTTCACCATAGGTCGCTGATACTCGCTGTGCGAGCTCGACATTCACACTTATTCCCTGTGCGACGCACACGTTCGTAGTCTTTGAGCCACCAACTGTTTTCCTTAAAATTCAATATGGCATCTTCGCCGATCCCTCCTACATTCCCAGAGGCGATGGTAACGGAGGCAGGCCCTCTTGTATCCAAACGCCGACACTCTACAACACCGCCGCCGGTCGGAGAAAACGTCACCCCAGCTCCCTCATCCTTGGGAGAGTTCCAACCTTTCAGCTTAATCCAAACAATCAAAGCACAACGACTGCTTCATAACCCTCAAGGGATAGATAATCCATCCAAGCGGCTGAAACTTGACCCCCTTCCACCGGCTCCGACTCCTTGATGTTTCCGACGAGAAACCCTTCTTGCAAGTCGCAAACTCGACATTGTGGAGCGACTTCATGCGGAGCGACGTTGGCGGCACATGCATCAACGCCAGCCTGAACAAAGCCCAATGTCCTCCCGATTTGGTTCTGAACCACCTGCCAGAGAATCTGATTCCCCTCAGGAACAACGGTCTCTGTCTGATACCATATCTTCCAAACCCGTCACTGAACCACCACGTCTTGCCCAGCTTGATGTCTCTTCTTCTATCCTTCCGTTATCACATCAATGCAATCGAGTTGTAGAATTCGAACAATCAGAAGCCGAGAAATTCCTCCAGAGTCAAGCCTTAGTGAATGTGGACAAGGATGGGGGACAGATGGGTCCAAGTATGGCAGCTGTGGGGCAAAGCGGAGTGAATGATGTGGATGAAGATAGTCAAAGCGAGGGGGGGGAGAGCCAACCGAGCGTGGACGAGGATGGGGAGCAGAGGGATTCAAGTAGGGTCGCTGTGTGGCAAAGCGGAGCGAATCATATGGATGAAGACAGTCAAAGTGAGGGAGAGGAGAGCCAAATCCGAGGAGAAGAGAGTGATGGCGAGGTGGGAGGGAGCCAAAGTGAGGTGGGAGGGGGCCAAAGTGAGGGGGAAGACGAGATTGATCAACTCCATGCCGACAGTGACGGCCAAAGTGAGGGGGAAGACGAGATTAATCAACTCCATGCCGACAATGACTACGAGGCTCTGACCAGCGCGGGCCAGTTGCAACTCGTACGGATCGAGGACGGCGACTTTCAGCCTTCAAGGTCCTCAAATAACCCAAGAACACCCCCCCGCAATAGTGAGCGGGGTCTTATTCCATCCCCAATGGAGGTTGACGCACCTGACCACCGCGTGAGTCCTTCCATTCTGCGAGTAATTCATCATCGTTTTACAAGGCTGTAGTCCGGGTCTTGCGACAATGTACCAGCTCAGCTCGCTAAAGATGGGTTGAACCGCACCGACACCGCTCCCAGAAGTAGCGCTGATGATCAATCCAATTCCGCTCCAAACATTGGAGAATTACCAACACGGAAGGAGCTCAACATCTTTCTCAGTGTTATCCAACAACAGGTCTTACATTGCGCTGAAGATAAGAAATTGGGCACGAAGTATATGGTACGCTGTCTATTTAGGCTCCTATGATGAAGCTAACCTCCGTCTCAACTTAGGAAAATCTATACAAGACGCTGGGCGAGGCTCCAGAGGTCTGAAATTTTTTCTTTCTTCCCTTTCGGCCTTGATTAAGTTCGATTTGCATAGAGCACAACACTTTTGAAGCGCGATTTCGCCGCCCTTTCGACGTGGATTCCAAGGCTCCTTGAGCTGAAGGGAAGACCTGAGTCAGAAAGAACAGACGATGACAGGGAGGGAAAATCAGACGAAACACCTCGCACATACAATGCACCTCGCACATACAATGTTCGTCATCATGACGAGTCTCACCTGAGACTCAAGGTATGTGACCGTACTGCCCCGCGAATCCATTCTAATAACGGTGCATAGCAAAACGTGCGACATTTGGCGGGCTCCATTCTTGGGCGGCCGCAGCAACCTTTGAAAGTCCCTTCAGAAAGCAGGCTCAAACTCTTCCAATCATCGAAAAAGATGGCGAATGGCCCTAGTCTCGAGGATCTTGAACTGGATTTAGTCGGCAACTCGCTGAAATCCGAGTGGAACAAACGCGTTGCGTATCTTTTTGCAAAGCGATACCAAGAGACACCAGACTTCCTTTCCCAGGAACATAATGACAAGGCGGTGGAGAAGGCTTTTTTTGCCCATCTTCCAACTCTAAAAGCGCAATATATCGCTCAGCAACGTGGTCAAGAGGGCACGGATAGCGAATACGAAGAAGCCAAAGCTGTTACTCAATCCACCAAGGCAGCAGAAAACCGTCGACGAGGGGTACGTCTTTACACACACTCCTTTGTGGTCAGCGCATGCTCATTTTAATCTGAATTTGTATTGAAGCTGCGCCACCGTCGCTGCTCTACCGCAAACTACTACGGAAATGATGCATCGATGCAACGATTTAGACCCCTTTTGAACTCTATGCCCTACGAGGCTATGAGTGGGGACGAAGAATGCAGAAAAGCAAAAGATGACGCTATCCGATTCGAGATTACCAATCTCAGATGGAGGAATCCTGCGCCTGAAGTTCGAGCCTGGTTCAAAACCCTGGACGCTCTCCACATGTCCACGAGATTCGCTTCCAACGACCGACCATTAGCCGGTCGATTCCCTCATCGTCGCATCCCATCCAAGCGAATGGAGCCTGTTGATACTCCGGTCCCCAAACTACCTCGGAACTTCTACGACCCTACTTGGCTCGAGACACTTGATGACATCGAGCGCGACATCCTCCAGATTCAACCAGCGATTGACCTGAGGTTTTCTCCTCAAATTTCGTTGTATGTTTTTTCCTTTATTTCCATTTATTTGGGGTCACATTTTCTCCCAGCATTGCCGCTCGGTTTTTCAACGTTAAATCGCGTCATGACAGCCCTGTGCGACGCGACGATCCTTCACTTCCCGTGTTGCCCAGAAACCGACCTGTTGTTGGACCCCGGACCAACTCCAACTACTCCTAATTTCGATACCCACATGCCTCGGGCGCACCATGCTTTTAATGCTCGCTTCCTTACATATTTGACTTTGCGTGGAATGCGTTGAAAATATAATACAAAATATATCTATGATTTTTTCCCCTTGCGCGACTAATAACTATGGCGGGAACGTGCTCTTTGGTAATGCTTCAAGTTTAATTTGTAACTGCTCAGTCAAAGATAGTTTTCGATGTGGACGACTGAGTTTTGATGACTCCCATCCCTAGGACCCTATACCCCAAACCTTGACTTTCTCTATACCTTACAGCTACACAACGGTCACTAATATCCACTTAAATGGAGGCCCATCGGACATAATCACATCTAAGGGAAGCCTTACGCTTCCCGTGCGTCTTAGTACTAGACTACTTATTGCACGTAAATTTCGAGAATCCAAAAAAAAAAAAAAAAAAAAAGACTGAGTTTTGATTCCCCAAGGAGGTTGCGATGCGTGACCGTGGACGCCGCTACGTGCCTCCTCATGATCAGAGTCGCAGCTGCAAGGTTCGCCCAAACGTTATTATCAAGAACCACATCGAAGGTTCCGACCCTCTCAAGCGCTACTTCGACGGGACAAAGATCTCGATAACGGAGACTGGCTACACAGGCTGAGAGGCCAGAAGTCGGACACAGAGTATTGCAGTCGCTCAAGAAAGTTTGATGAACTGGAGGGAAGTAGGCAGACGGCGTCATCTGGATCTCTGCGTCAATTGGATCCATGGGTTCTGGTTGAGGTGAGCTGGGAAAAGCATCTCAATCCCCGAGTTTTAATAATACAGTTCTTTCCCCCCAGAAATCATGCAACTTGGGCACAGGGGCGAATTCGCGCTTTTCCCAACACATCATCTCTGTCTTCCTTCTTGGATACCTTGGACACTGAGCGAATTCGCGCTTTGTCTTGGGTAGGAAGGCCTCCATGATACCAGCATCCATACCTGTTCTCATCGGTCTTCCACGGATCATGCACCTGAACTATTCTTCGTGATCAGAAGATTGTCTTTTCTCCCAGCATGTTTAGAGACATGCTTCGCCCCTGGGCTGTAACTCAATCTGTTAGATGAACCAGGACAGTGCCTCCGTTGACGTCAGGCAGTCTGCGACCCAACTCTCAGGATCGCTAGTGTTCCCTGCAAGAACCCCCGCCGCGCGCATTTGCATGGACGACGTGGTTACATCATCCTATCTGCGGAGCCTCAAGGAGTGGCTCTGCTACAAGAGGTCACTAATCTCACCTTTGTGTCTGATCTTTGGCTCATTTCTTAGTTATTCGTTACCAGGCACACGGACCATTGGGGAATTGAAAGACTGGTTGTAACTTGTCCAGCGAGTACCTTGATGACCCTGCAAGCGCATACCTTGGCCACTGAGCGAATTCGCTTTGCGCTTGGGTAGGAAGGGTTTGAACCTGCCAGTCGTTCAGCGAGCACCTTGATGACCCTTGCATGTACATACCTTGGACATTGAGCGAATTCGCGCTTTGCCCTTGGGTAGGAAGGGTTTGAACCTGCCAGACGAACTGTGACATTAGGCAACGTGAACACATCAACCGCTGCTCCTCTATGAACCCACACTTCGCAACCTGTACCGACCGAGTTCCATGATGCCTTCTGAAGGCACGAAAGGACCTATTTGTCTAGGCGCTCACGGACTTATTTGTTGAGGCGTTAGAGAAGACTGCTCGATGATCAAATTCCTGCCATGTGTGCAGGCTGCATCTGCAAACTCTACTCCGATAACCCAAGGAATCGCGGGATGGGCGGCCGATAGTGTATCTGCCAACTGGGCTTTCTCGTTGTGCGAGGAACCTTTCTGTCCCATTTTGGCTAGTTATTCGTTACTAGATTGGGGAAATGAAAGACTGGTTGTCTAGCGAGCACCTTGATGACCCTTGCAAGTACATACCTTGGCCACTGAGCGAATTCGCGCTTTGCCCTTGGCTAGGAAGGGTTTGAACATGCCAGTCGTCAGCGAGGACCTTGATGACCCTTGCATATACATACCTTGAACATTGAGCGAATTCAAGCTTTGCCCTTGGGTAGGAAGGGTTTGAACCTGCTAGATGAACTCTTGACATCAGGCAATGTGAACAGATCAACCGCTGCTCCTTTATGAACTCATTTCGACCGACTTTCATGATACCTTCCGAAGGCGTAAACAGACCTATTTGTCCAGGCGTTGGAGGAGACTGCTCGATGATGAACTCAACTGCTGCTCCTTTGTGAACCCATACTTGCCGCGCTCCGCCAACATGTCATCTCTTTACGCCCTTTTTCAAGTCTTTAACCTTGATTTCTAGATAATAAGAAGATCTAGGGACATGCTTCGCCTTTGGGCTGGAACTCAATTTGTTGGATAAACCAGATCTGTGCCTCCATTGACGTCAAGCATTCTAGAGTGATTGTCAAGATACTTTCATCATATTGCGATTCAACCTTGGCCAGACATGCTTCACCCCTGAGCTGGAACTCGGTTCAGTCTGTTAGATGAACCAGGTCAGTGCCTCTGTTGACGTCAAGCATTCTGCTGCCCAACCCCCAGCATTGCTAGTCTTCCCTGCAAGAATCCCTTGACTCTGGATTTGTTTCCCCCCGCGCTTTCAACATCGCATCGAGTGGCACTGAGCGAATTCGCGCTTTGCTGTTCGCCTGGGACGGGGTTAAATCGACCAAGTCATGCTGTGTCCTAGTATGCTGCTTCAAATCGCAACTCGTGAATCTTACAGAGCAAATGGTTCCTGCTTGGCAATCACCGACCCAGTTTGCGCTTTGCTTCACCCCAGTTGCTCTCATTCCTGTGAGCTCGTTTGCATTGCAGCGCGATACGTTCTGATAGTACGTAGATACGTCATCCTACAGCCCGTCCTTCGGATCTCTTTAATTCTC
>NW_001889967.1:6288-10410 GCF_000143565.1 Laccaria bicolor S238N-H82 | reverse complement strand
GAGGTGAGTTGCTCACCTCGGCTCGTTGTTGCCTGCATCTGTTCAAAGGCCTTGCGCCATTCGTCGGTGATGGGTCGTGGGCGCTCGTCGCCATTTGTTGACAGCAGTGATGGGCGTTCATTGACGGGGTGGTGGGCCGTCGTTTCTGTCTGACGGTGGTGCTGGGCGTTTGTTCATGGTAGTGGCTGGCGGCGTGGTTGGTATGTTTGCTGATGGTGGTGATTGGCGTCTGGTTGGTGTCGTGGTTTGTATTTGGCGTGTGGTGGTGGTCGTGGGTTGAAGAGAGAAGCCACGTCACACATTGTGACATTAGCATAATGTTGAGAAGCGCACGTGAAAGACCATCATGCCTGGACTTTCGGCTGTAGCCTCTTATTTGTCTGTGTTGAAAAGCAAGCCGCATGGCCCGCTACGGTTCATCTTGGACCCCATCGTACATTACTTAAAACCATCTCCGTCATTTCATTGGTTAAGCATTCCCCGACTCTTTACCAATACCATTCGCATTTTTTTGTACAGACTATGTAGATAATTTTACACCATATATTCTTGTCATTCTAGGAGTTCAATTGAGTTTGCTTGCTGAAATTACAATTAATCATCACGTTTATAGTATTTATTGTTCGTTATTGTTCGAATTATATGCAGCAGCCAAACTAATATTTCCCAGCTTCAGAATATATATCTGACTTATTGCAGCTTTTTAATCGCACAGACAGATATTGATCTGTAATTGCATGTGATTGGAACAAGTCACTCAGCACTTGGGCTCTATCTGCTCTTGGTTTATAAATGAATATACAGTCGACATACTCACAATGCATATAGCAATAATGCATAAGTGTCACAATGCATGAGATTTTCCGGGGACCAACTCGGTACGCAGGGATTTATGCATGAAATATCGTATTGAATAATGCATACTGGATTTTGGGATTATGCACAACCAAATCTACAGATTCACCGGGTATTTACTTGTTCACCTCATGGTACCTGACTTTTTGGGGCCAAAATCTACCCTGATCTGCCTATGTGCCACGAATACACCCCTTGAGCATAATTTCCAAACTCGCCAACACCCTTTTCCACGCCAGCAGCCCAAGAGAAGAAACGGAAACCTCGAGGTGGGCACAGGCCGCCATCATTGAAAGAATCAATGGAGCTGTGTGAGCATTTGGAGAAGCTGTGTGTCACCCACTCCGAGGCTCGTGGCGTGTCAACACTGCTTTTGCAACAACAGTTGCGCAAGTTGAGGGCTCATCTTCACAGGGTTCAAGCAAATTCTTTCCAACAAACATCTCTTGACTCTTTTTTCAATGATAGTTGCTCCCCCATGGATGTCGATACCATGTAAATACTCTAGTTTTCGCCTTGCTACATAATGATTTTGGAAGCGTGACATTTTTAGCAGAGGTCACAAATAGTCACACTTTGTGACACGTTTCACCTTGCATATAACCCCACAATGCATAGAAAAAGCCGGGGACCGGCGTTATGCATTGTGAGAATGTCGACTGTAATTGGTTTGCACATGGTAACATTGTAGCACCCAAAATAATATTTTCTGGTTTCAGAATATATATCTGACTTATTGTAGCTTTTTAATTGCGCAGACAGAGATTGATCTGTAATTGCATGTGATCGGAACAATCACTCAGTACTCACATGCTATCTGCTCTCAGTTTATAAATGAATGAAATTAGTTTGCATAGGGTAACACTGTAGCACCAAAAATGATATTTTCCAGTTTCAGAATATATCTGAGTTGTCGAAGCCTTTTAATTATGCAACCACTATTGCACATGATCTGTTCATGCTTGGTGTAAGTGTTCTTGTCATTGCTTGGGCTGAATGATGTCCATATTGTTGAAAGTTCGAGCCTGCAATACAGTGAAGTTACTACCAGTTTATGTGTCCTATGTATGTAATGAAATTGTCCCTTTGCTCGAGTTATTTAGTATATATTCTGAATTCAAATGTTGTCTGATAAAGATGTTAGGTACTTTAAAGTCAGGCATCATCCACATCTGCCATGACTTGGTCTTCATCGGCCAACTCATCTGTATCGGCCATGCCAGACGTGGATGCCGACAAGGGGGTCATAGAGGCCTTCTCTTTCCCTTTAGTGGTTGCTCGTTGATTAGAGGTTGACGCCTTTTGTGCTGTAATTTTTTTAGCTTCTGATATTTTGTAGTGTTCTTGGCTTTATCTAGGTACATGGTATATGGTTGACTTTGAACAAACAGCCCTCCATCCTTCAGTCTTAGTACAGTTGAGGCTGACCACAGGAGAGGGTTACAAGTGACTGCTGATTATGATATGGAAAGACAGGACAGGCAAGCAGAGAATGATAGTCAAGACTGACTATGGGAAAGGGTTACATACTGACAATTGATCATGAAGATCAGATATATAGCTTACAGTGAGATGTCAAAGAATGCAAACCCTTCAATGTCATGCCCAAGTTATGTTTCACATCAGTGGTGTTCTGTCTTTCCATTTGGCAGCCCCAGCCATTCTCTGGTCATATCATTATCTAGGCACTGATCTATGTCTGCCAACCATATTCAACCTTGACATGATCTCTGCACATGGTCTCTCTGAAGAGTTTGAAGTCTCTGACATCCTGTCTCATTGCCACTATGCAACCCTTTCCAATAGTCAGTCTTGACTATAATTCTCTGCAAGGTACAAAGACTGAATGATGGAGGGCTTTTTGTATAAAGTCAACTTTATTTTCATGTACCTACACAGTCAAGGATATCATTGTAGTCAAAAAAATCGGACACTACAAACTTTGCTAATGAAAAAGCAAGACACTACAAATATTTGTAGTCTGGAAAAGTGGACACTATAAACTTTTGTAGTCTTAAAAAGCAGACACTACAAATTCTGTAGTCTAAAAAAGCGGACACTACAAAACTTTGTAGTCTAAAAAAGCAGACACTACCAATTTTTGTAGCCTTAAAAGATTTGACCGTACACTACGAACTTATACGAGACTACAACTTTTAACGGGCAATACAAACTATTGTAATAGAAAAAAGGGGACACTACAAATTTGTAATAGACACTACAAATTACAAAGGTGTGTGTTTGTTGTTTGAGGACGGACACTAACGTCACACTTTGTGACGTGCCATCTTGCACCCAACAACCACCACGACATTCGCCGACAACGACCACCACGACCAACAACGAACGGTGACAAGGGCCCAGCACCACACGAGGACCACACGATGGCCCAGCAACGACAACCGGCCACCAGTGCCCATCCACCAGCTCGTGGCGCCCATCCACCACCACCAACAAACGACGACGAGCGCTCACCACCACTTCGCGAGCGCCCACGCCCACTGCCCACCATCCTCAAACGGAAACGAGGGCTGAGCACCCTGTCAACAAACGCCCATCACCGGTGTCAAGAAACAGCGATGAGCACCCACCCACTGTGAACGCCCTCCACCACCATCATCAACATATGACAACGGTGACGGGATGACGACGACGACGAGATTAGTCGTCATCGTCGTTTCATATTGCAGATGGTATGTACACCCCACCTCTATCACCACCCACCCAACTAACACGACACCACCGCCGTCGACTGCTCACTGGCAGTTGACGGTGCGCACACCCCACATCAGCACTCCCCCAAAGGGAAGGTGACGGGCGGCCACCCTCACGTCGTGAAACAACACAACACCGCACGCATACAAAACAACGCAGGACCCAATGACGATGATTACGACGAACGACGAGGATGGACCATGATGCCGAACGACGATGCCGCACAATGACGACAGATGACGATGCCGCACAATGACGATGATAGACGATGGACGACAACGCCGTACGACGACGATAGACGACGGATGACGACACTGTATGACGACGACGGACAACAATTGTATGACGACGACAGACAACAATGACGGACAACAACAACAGACAACAACAACGATGACGACGACAACCAGCCGAGCGCCCACCACCACGAATGGCGACGAGCACCCACAAGCACCACACACGAACGGCGCACACCACGCCCTCCCCCCTCCCTCACTCCCTTTTCCCTTTCCCCATCTCTCTTCCCTCCCTCCCTCCCTCTTTTCCCTTTCC
>NW_001889967.1:0-1959 GCF_000143565.1 Laccaria bicolor S238N-H82 | reverse complement strand
GGATCTAGGGGTGGTTATCAGCTTAAGTCTCTGAACAGCTGAAATAACTTAGGAGAAATCCTGCCAAGGTATGGTATGACCATGGTAGGTATGGTATGGCATGTATGGTATGGTATGGTATGGTATGGTATGTATGACAGGTATGGTATGAACATGGTATGGTATGGTATGTATGGTATGGTATGGTATGACAGGTATGGTATGAACATGGTATGGTATGACATGTATGGTATGGTATGTATGGTATGGTATGAACATGGTATGGTATGACAGGTATGGTATGACAGGTTTGGTATGACTATGGGATGTAATAATATTATACCATGGACCATACCATATGCTATTAGTGCCATGTTTTTTAGCTGATTCTTCCTCAATTTTGCTTGTATAGAGTACATTTATTATTCAATTTTTTGTTCTGAAAATCTCCAGATAGATAGGGAGTAGATCTAAATCCTTAGAAAAAGAATGTAAAAAAGTATTAAGTTCTCATTGAGTTATTGAGGTTCAGCCAGTAGTGGCCAAGTCACAACTCAAATAGCCAACTTTTCTTCATAGCTGGTCAATAAAATCTCAGCATTCCCCAAATTTAAGATCTACTTCTCATCTGCCTAGTGATTCCAAGAATGTAAAGTCTGAGTGTAAATTGCACTCTGTATAAACAAAGAAAAAGGCCAATATAAAAATGCTGCCTTTGAAGTGAGTTATATGTGGAGTGGTACTTGGTGTTGTTAAAGTACACAAAATGTCTTGTCTTCTTTGCTTCTCAAAGACCACATCATCACAGTTTGTTTGTAATGAATATTGTTCTAATTGAAAGAAATGGGAAGGATATATAACATTAAATGGCTTTTCATGCATGACAAAACCTGGGATAAAGCTCAATAGAACTGATTTCCAAAGAATGGAATTACTATCTCACCTCCACTTGTAGCTTATAATCTCAACAAAAACCTGAAGAACCTTTCCACAAAAGATGGCACCCAATGGACCAGTATTGCAGCCTGCAGAAATAATTTATATATTTTGAAAAAGGACCCCAGACACCCTTTGTCAGCTTTGGTATGATGGTATGGTATGGTATGAGATCATTTGGTATGGTATGAGATGACATGGTATGGTATGGTAACATGGTATTGGTATGAGTGGGATATGGTATGGGTTTTCCATTCCATGGTACCATGGTATTGGTATCAAGCTCATATACCACCCCGGAATGGGTACCCTCAAGGTACCCTAAATCAAGAAATTGATGTACCTCATAGGCACCCTAAAATGGGTGACTGAAGTGACATATACTGGTATCTCTGTATCCATGTATACATGTATCTTGGATTCCTGTATTCATGTCTATGTGTATTCTTGTATCCCTGTATCCCTGAATCTCTGTATCCTGTATCCATGTAGCCATGTAGCCACATATATGTGTATCCATGTACTTATCCACATATACACATATCCTGACATTGGATGATATCAGTTAATCTGAGCATACATTCTGCACTCCACCCTACATTATACACATTCTTACAAAGCCTACAAAGTTGACTAAGTCGACTCAAAGTCCTCTCAATGCCAGAAAGCATTGAGGTTGTTATTGAAGTTTCAAAAATTCCTGTGATGCCATTGAATAGGGTTTATAGTATGGTCCATTTCAGCATTGATTTCCAGGTCATCCCCACATGTCCTGACACAGCAATTTGTCTGCCCAACTCTCGCTCATGACCAAGTCTTCACGTCACATGTCACATGAAATTTTTTATTCACCTTAAATCAAAGAAAAAGTTTTGGCCATCTTGGTGAGGAAAAAAATTCAAATCAACAAAGAGTTGGTCATATTTGTACAGTATATATATTTAAATTCTATGGACTAAGAGCTGGAATCAGCAGTAAACAACAGAAAGGTAGAAAAGAGTCTTTCAAAGTGATTTGTCAATGTCACACATCCCAATGGGGATG
>NW_001889968.1:70828-80415 GCF_000143565.1 Laccaria bicolor S238N-H82 | reverse complement strand
TGTCCTCGTTGAAGCTCAAAATATGTCTATGATATGCAACATTAGTATTAAATGAACCTCAGGCAGCCAATCTGAGTAATTTCAAATGTTGTTTTCTATTAGATACAGTCAGCGGTCGGTAGCAATAAAGCAGAAGAAAAAAATAAATGCCCAGATCACGTGAGTTCAACTTCAATATGTACAAACAATTTTACCATGTGCGTGGTAGTTCTGTTTGTATTTGTTTCAAAAAATGTGACATCACTGGGTTCAACTTCAATATGCACAAACAGTTTGATGGGCAACCATTTTGAGCAAGAATCCATGCCATCACCAGTATATATTGCATAATTGGTGTCACATCACCCAGGTTCTACCAGTGATTTTGAAAGAAAATCCTACAACTCTGCCATATCTACTCCAAATTACATCAAATAAAATGCAAAAAGCTTTTAAATTTGCAGGCAATTTAGTTAAATGCACTGTAGTATAATGTATTACATAATCAGTTCTCAAAACACTACTGATGTATTCACAAGCAAAGCTGCAATTTACTAGATACCATCTACACAAAAATACAATATTGAGTGAGACTTCACGCCATTGCCAGATACTATCAACTACAAAAATGATGAAAGAAGCCTATAAATAGCTAGAGTGCCTGAAACCCTGAACATAGAGGACTACAAAAGGCTAGAGACCCTGAAACCCTGAACATGGGAAACCATCAATTTTCGTGGGAAAAAGGCAAAGTTCAGCGTTAGAACGCTGAAAAATTCCTTGATATCAAGGGTAATAAACGAGTCTCTTCGTAAACTCAGAGGACTCGTAACTTTGTCTTTCAACTTGGGTAACACCATCTTGAATCAGAATATCCAAGTTCAAGTTCATTTCTGAGAGCTTCTTGAGAGTTGAACTTGGTGTTAACTGACCACAAACTGCACATCCAGACTCCTCAAATTGATTTGGATCTATATCTTCACAGAAATCTGTAAATATCTGATGCAGTAATTTTTGGGAAGGAGCTGAAGGAGGAAATTCTGGGTTTAAGCTTTTATTTTGATATTTCTTTACTGCTTCCAAGTTTAAAACTTTATATTTTTCTTCATTTTTTTCTTGGTGTTTTTTGACTGCCTCCAAGTGGCTGGCCTTGTATTTCTCTGGGCTTTTTTCCTGGTATTTTTTAACTGCATCCAAGTTGCTGGCCTTATATGTCTCTGGGCTTTTCTCTTGATGTTTTTTGACTGCATCCAAGTTGCTGGCCTTATATTTCTCTGGGCTTTTCTCTTGGTGTTTTTTAACTGCCTCCAAGTGGCTGGCCTTATATTTCTCTGGACTTTTTTCTTGGTATTTTTTTGACTTATTTAAATTAATAGCTTTCTTTTTTTCTGTCTCGTCTTTCTCATCTATAAATTCAAATATTTCTACATATTCTTTACATGATTTACACTTGTGACTTTCAATAATGCTCTGAATTTCTAAGCTTTTTGACTTGGAATGAAGTTTGATGTTATGGCATTGAGCAATAAATTTTAAGTTAGGAATGCTCAAGTGGGAAATGAGCTCTGTAAGGGGCATCTTACAAAGTAAAGTTGGACTTTTGATACTCTTCAATGTATGGACTTCAGATTCAGGTACATAGTCTGAATATTTATACATCCCTCCTGTATTCACCTCATTTATAGCAAATGAAGAAAGCTTCTCAGCTGAGAATATACCTGCAGGGCCACCCCCCAGTATTTCACTTTTAGTTACCAAGTCATTATGTGGATTGAAACTTTGTGTTGGTTTAAACCCTGGAAGCTCCAGTTCCAAAAAGAATACTACAGATAAAGCAACTATCCTGATACACAAATTTTTCGTGATTCACGTTGAGAACTTTGACTACTGCAAAGTTGAGACTTGGTGGAATATATTCAATACCCAATGTAATTTGCCAAGTTTAAACTAGTTAGAGCTTCGCCAAATTCTTTTCCTAAGAGTAGCAAAGTCATGAGATCTCAATATATTTCTTTTCAATTTCAAATCAAGTTCCTGGCATTTTACTGCAACCAGATCTCTTTGAGAAATGATGGTAAACAATCTGAGAAGAGTCAAAAAAGCTCTAACATATAATTCCAAGAGTGGAGAAGATCTTAGATGCAACCACAACTTATGAAGTTTTAAATCTAAATATTCAGAAAATGTGTAGTCACTTTTACATAGCTCAGGGCTAAGTTCAACACAAGTAGAAAAGCCATCATTTTTCAAAATCAAAGTTTCTGACCATGAGCTTTGTGCATTCCAGTGTAAGGGTGATACTCCTGATGTATGCCTATATATATCATCATATCTCATATTTGGGTACTCATCCATTTGTGGTTGAGAGGCAAGGCCTTTTGGCACTCTATACTCTTCCATTTATGGTTGAGAGGCATGGCCTTTTGGCATTCAATACTCTTCCATTTATGGTTGAGAGGCACAATAAATATGCTCTTCCATTTATGGTTGAGGGAACAGACATAGCTTATATAATTTATGTATTTTTCTCTCAACCATGTTGAATGGAAGAGGCTCAACCAAATGGTTGGCTGCCAAAGGGCTCGGATTGAGATCAATCACTATAGAGGGTGCCCAAGGGTTAGGGTTGTAATCAACCTCACTGGAATCAAGGTAGTTGCCAAAACTTCCTTGATCCCAGTGTAAAAGATCTAGAAGATTGCTCAGTCCTGAGTTACATATGATCAAGCTAAGGTCTTACCATAGTTTAAGGAAGAGGTGGCATAGAAATCCATAGGATTTAACTGGCAGAAAGCCAATGATGTGTTTTCTGGGTTAAATATATTAAATTTGAGAATATGCACTAAAAAGGGCAAGTTACATACCTTCTGGGCTCAGAATAGCCAGAGAACAGGGAGTTTGTTGATCTAGAATATAGAAAGATTAGCAGAGCACCTACAGAAATATAGAAATAGGCTTACATGGCCAAAAATGACCAAGTTCAGAGCTAACACCAGTATTTCCAGATCTGAGCATGTTCCAGGTGTTGGAAGAGAATACAGAGGGCATAGAAGTGTAGCAGAGAAGGCCTAGAAGCCATAGCAAAAAGAATTGTAGCAGTAGCATGAGTGGTTGACTCAGAATGGAGTGAACAAGGTGCCAGCAAAGCAAGATGATGGTGGTTCAAGTTCAAAAGGGAAAGTTTACTATTATTTACCAGAAGCTTTGAAGTACCCAGGAAGTTTAGGGCATGTCCACATTCCTTATTTGGGAACTTTTTCCCACAGTACATGAATTATAGCCTCTTCTTATACATTTCTAAATGTACTGAAATCATATGACCAGGATGATTTCTTATTGAGAAAAATATATAAAAACATGAATAAATAGGTGTCTTTGCATATATCTCAGGAAAGAAAATAGCTAGTCACATTTTGTGACCACATTGAGAAATATAACAGCATGCTCTATAAAACTGTCCCTAATTTCCTTTTCAGGTCAATTTTCCCACAGTACCAGAAACACAGCCTCTCACTTAGCTTTATTAACAAGAATTGTAGCCCCTTTGCTTAGCTTTACAAATATATATAAATAATGTCACACAGATCATTCCTTATTGAGAAAAACACAAAATACTGAAAAAATTGGACACTTTTTGAAAATAGTCATGTATTTTGACCAATATCTGCATAAGAAAGAAGACTAGTCAGATGATATAATCACATTTCTGATATTTAATGTTGCTATACTATTGGAGAGGCTGTATTCAGGGTCCAGGATACACTTCCAAATATGGGAAGCTGCCCAAATATAGCTAAATTATTGTGTACAAGTTTCTTCACTTTTTCCTCATTTTCCAGCTGTTTTCTCTGAGTTGTTTTTTTTTCTGTCTATATTTAGATATGGACCCTGAACACAGCCCCGACAACAGCAAATATCATTCCGATTTTTCTTCCCTTTTTTGGCATATTTTGTAATCATGTTATACAATCTATCTGGCTTTGTTCTATTTTTAGAGATGGACCCTGAACCCTGAACACAGCCCATTCATGATCATGGCAATGGTGAATACCATGCTTATTTTTCACTTATTTTGCACTGCTTCTCAACCTATCTGTTTCCATTTTTCAGACAGCTTTCTATATTTGGATATGGACCCTGAACCCTGAACACAGCCTCTCCAACTTACTAAGCAATATTCTGATTTTCTACACATTTTTGGCCAATTTATTTGCCATTTTTCCTGATTTTATGGCTGCTTCTCTCCTTAAGAGAAAAGGTTCCCGCGGTGATGAAAGGTAAATCAATGAATGAATCAATGAAAAATTTGTCTAAGTCCTCAGTTGATAAAGAATGAGTCTTACTCGTAAACTCGTAAGGACTCATAACATACCTCCACGAAGGGATGTCGGATTCATGGATGGTTTGTTGGAGCATTTTTGGGACGTGTAGTAGTATCGAAACAAATCTACGCTGAAGGGAATCGAGCCACAAGAAAGTCCTGGGCATAGTTTATTACAAGTCCAAAAAACATGAAATTACAAACAGACGTACCTCCACGAAGGGTTGATGGATTCGTAAACGGTTTGTTGGATCGTTTTCACGATGTGTAGTAGTGTCCAAACGAGTCTACGTTGAATGAAATCGAGCCACAGGAAGGTCTTGGGTAGAGGAGGGCATAAGTGCAAAAACACAAAATTACAAACTGACGTACCTCCACGAAGGGATGACGGATTCGTAAATGGATTGTTGGAGCGTCTTCGGGACGTGTAGTAGTATCCAAAAGAGTCTACATTGAGGGAAATCGAGACACAGGAAGGTCTTGGGCAGAGTTTAGCAGAAGTGCGAAAACACGAAAGTACAAATAGACGTACCTCCACGAAGGGATGACGGATTCGTAAATGGATTGTTGGAGCGTCTTCGGGACGTAAGTAGTATCCAAAAGAGTCTACATTGAGGGAAATCGAGACACAGGAAGGTCTTGGGCAGAGTTTAGCAGAAGTGCGAAAACACGAAAGTACAAATAGACGTACCTCCACGAAGAGTTGACGGATTCATAAACGGTTTGTCGGAGCGTTTTCGAGACGTGAAGTAGTATCCAAACGAGTCTACGTTGAGGGAAATCGAGACACAGGAAGGTCTTGGGCAGAGTTTAGCAGAAGTGCAAAAACACGAAAGTACAAAGAGACGTACCTCCACGAAGAGTTGACGGTTTCGTAAACGGTTTTTTGGAGCGTTTTCGGGACGTGAAGTAGTATCCAAACGAGTCTACGTTGAAGCGAATCGAGGCACAGGAAGGTCCTGGGCAGAGGTTGGCATAAGGGCAAAAAGACGAGTCACGGCATTGCCCAAAAATGACGTACTTCCCCTTGCGGGCTACCTTCCATTTTGAAAGGTAGCCCCGCCAGGGNAAGTACGTCTTTTTCGAAATTTCCGTGACTCAACTTGTGAGTCGTTCCTTTGATCCGGAATATTCACCATTATGCTCACAACTTCTCAGTACCTTCCTGCAGTCCATTTTGCTTGAGCACAGACTCGATTCAATACCTATGCATTCCATGAACAAGCTCCACAAAACCATTTACAAAACAGTCAACTTCCCATGGAGGTAAGTAGGTTTGTATTTTCGCTTTTTTGCCTTATGCTCACCAATTGTTCAGTGACCTGATCCCCGGTCCGTTTCACATGAGCGTGGACTTGATTCGATACCTACACATTCCACGAACAAGCTCCATGAAACCGTTTACAAAACGGTCAACCTCACATCGAGGTAAGTAGGTTTGTATTTCTGCTTTTTTGCCTTATGCTCACCAATTGTTCAGTACCTTCCTGTGGTCCATTTCGCATGGGCGTGGACTCAATTCAATACCTATGCACTCCACAAACATGCTCCACAAAGCCATTTACAAAATGGTTGAGTTCCCATCCAGGTAAGTAGGTTTGTATTTTCGCTTTTTTGCCTTATGCTCACCAACTGCTCAGTACATTCCTGTGGCCTGTTTCACCAGAGCATGGGCTCATTTGCACAAGTTGTCAGGACCTTAATTGTTGTACCTTCAATGTAAACAAGTTGAGTTGCATGAACATGAAAATAGAGGCAATGCATTCATTCATCAGAGTCTGGAAGCCAAATAGAGCAATATATTAGCCACAAGCTACATCAACGACAACCTGGATAGGGCTAAAAGACAGTAATAATCAAGGAATGGTCAAGTAGACTAGGAAAGTCATGTAGGTGAACCAAGCAGATGATTGTGGGAAGAAATCACTTTCGTGGGAGAAAGTCAAATTTCAGCGTTACCGCGCTGAAAAAAGTCCTGAGATCCTGGGTAATAAACGAGTCTCTTCATAAACTCAGAGGACTCGTAATGCTGTTTTAAAGCCAAGGCATTTACACGCAGACAAAGAAATTTATTTCCAAGCAGGCGCTCAAGATTTAATTGCCCATCAGCTCCCAGAGTATTGCACTTGGTGTTTATTGACTTTTCAATCTTGGTGAACTTCTCTTTTAGTTCATTGATAGATAGTCTAACATCTGCAATCTCCCAGCCATCATCATATTTGCCAGTGTGAACCATTGTTTCAAGTTTATAAAGCTCTGCTTTGACTCCACTCATCTCATCCTTCAACTCTAAAATTTCTTGAATTAGCTTATTTGCCAAATTCTTTGACTGCCTTGGACTTGGCTTGGTTTGTTGAACAACTTGTGCTGCCCATTCTTCTCTCAAAAGATCCTCACTTATATCAAATTCTTCCAGCTTAGCCAAAATAGCAGCAGCTTCATTTTTACGAGCAACAGCAGCATTCCACTTTTTATAGACATTGGCCCGAGGCTGTGCAGTGCTGTACACTCGGTGTGTTTGGAATGAACCAGCTGGTACCAAGTTTCTTGGAAGCTCTGGACGAGAATTGGAGGATTTGTGCTTGAACATGAGGGTCAGAGATGAAGAGGGGGGGGCGGCAAGAAGTACTCCAGCTCCAATCTGCCTTATCTGACCAATACAATCAATCAAGTCCACGTTTCGTGTCAAACAAGAACAAAAGCACAAAAGACGAATGACATGAGAATAGCGCTTGTGTAAAAGTCCGCCTGTATACTTCAATGATCCGAATAAGTGCCACCGTGTGAACAACCACCCCCCTTGTCGCTCAGCCTGACGATGATCCTTCCGTGAATCCAGGAATTTGATGTAGGGTGCATGGGGCATGGCCAAAGCAATCAAAGAATGTTTGGCAGTAGAGACTGGCCACCATTTGTTCCGTTTCTTCAAACACTGCCTGTGTGGTTGAATTGGAAAGGTAGTGTGCCTTTAATCTCCTCACACCATCACCTGGCCACACTGTCATCAAACGCCGCAAGGCGTCCACATATGCCAAGCGATCCTGCCACTTTTCTGCCACAAGACCCTGCATGAAGAGAGGAACCCCATCAACTAAAACTCCATCACTGTCCTCTGGGAAAATGCTGCGTATTAAATTCTCACGGACACCAGCAGAAGAATCGGAGGCCCACGCTGAGGGCAGAAGATAGTGATCGAGATGGCATACTTCATAGCGAAGGTTTTGTTCGAAAGCATTCCAGATCACCTGTGCCATCATGAGAAGGGAGAGATGATCAGTTTTTCCTTGCATCGCCACTACGTCACCCCAGTAAACAGTGCCTGGACGATCACCAATGGACACCGCACTCGAGAAGATGGACCCTTGAGCCTCCTTTGCTTTTTGTGCATGACGTTGATTTGAAGGATTAGGCTTCTTTCCCTTATTCTTTTGCATGCCACCGAACGAGGCATTGCTCGTCAAGGGGACTGAAGGCACCAACTGCATTATCTTCGCGAAATCGTGCAAAAAGCTGCGCCAATGTTGAGGCGATGGCAGTTGTGGAGTCGAGTCAACGCCGACGAGGGACTGGAGCCACTGATCCCGCATCATTAACCAGGCCAAGATCATCAATCTGTTATGGTTACCACTGATGAAAAGGAAGGGGTCCGGAAATTGATAGCCATGCAAATTACGCACAGAAAGGCTAGAAGAGATGCAGCGTGGGTTTGTATCCACAGCCGCTAAGGCATTCTTCCATGTGGGGGATTGCGGGGGGACAAAGGAATGTTCAGGCTCGTGAAATTTTGTATGATTGACAGAAGCTATTTCAATAATAATGAATTAGTATCATAACCACCACACAACCTGTAAAAGAGGAACTTACTTTGAGCATTATTGTTCGGATTGACGCCAGATGTTTGGGCAGTAGTGTTCGCATTGACGCCAGATGAGCCTACTAAACAGATTCAACCATGGGTAAGTGAGTTTGTTCACTTAAACACAAAAAAAGCCTACCATTGGTGAGTGTCACATTGGGTTCTTGCGATCTGGTAAAAGACTCCACTACAGCCACACCACTGATAGCTTGCATGACAACGGGCTGGGGATCAATGATACCAAAATGTCCCTTGCGCCAATTTTGGCATGCAGAAACGTACTCTCCACTTCGAGGACATGCTGTGATGATGGCGGGGTAGGGTGTCCCAGGATATTCTTTGTATGTGAACTCGCGTGGATCCATGTCATTCGGCAATCGCCCCCGGATGACCGGCATCTTCTCCCAACCAGGTGGAACAATCATGCGGATAATCATATTGGTTGACAGGTTCGCTGGCGGACAAACATACCAACCAGGTGCACCAACCCAGTAGAGCATGGCAATGCATTCTGTACTGTCTGTGATTGCACCCTTGATGGACTCATCCACTTCGTGGATCTTCCCAGTAGGCTCGTTCAGACGAAATGCCCATTTGGTGTGCCAATCAAACATGGCGAGAGTTTCAAGGTAGACACGTTGAAAACCAGCGATGCGGTAGACCAAGTCACGTTTAGAAAATGTACAGAATTTGAGCTGAAGAGCGGCATCGACTGTCTTGTTGGCAAAGTCACTTCAGTCACCCACCTTGAACAAGCTATTAGCCTTGTAAAATGTAAGAATGTATCCAGGCTAATAGGTTGTGTGGCCATTTATTTTTTTGCCTTTGGGAGAAAATATAATATTGGATTGGGTAGAAAATATTTGACCTGTAATATTGTGACCAGAAATGTTTGGGTAAATAAATTGTGTTCAAAAATATCCTAGTCAAGTGAAAGTGGTCAGAAATATTTGAAGGGGTTCAGACTGGTAAGAAATGTTTGAAGTGTGTCAGACTGGTAAGAAATGTTTGAGCCAAGTCTAACTGGCCAGAAATGTTTCAGTGGTGTGACATCAATCAGATATATTCTAAGCATGTCACACTGTTGAAAAATCTTTTAGCCTTGTCACATGGCTCAAACATATCTGACCAGTGTCACGGGGTATCTGGGGTCCCAGTTTCAAGAAAAAAACTTGTTTTTTCTGGTGCAGTTTTCTCATCATTTTGTACATTGCTTTTTTTTCCCCTCAAAACTCATCTAAGTTTGTTCTCACCAATACCCCACTTCTATCTGCCATTTTCACCACTCTAAGTCTGTTTTCACCAACATCCCACTTCTCTCTGTCATGTTCACACCACTCTAAGGTTGTTTTTACCAACACCCCACTTCTCTCTGTTATGTTCACCACTTTAAGTCTGTTTTTACTAACATCCCACTTCTCAACTCAACCA
>NW_001889968.1:69262-70778 GCF_000143565.1 Laccaria bicolor S238N-H82 | reverse complement strand
CACCAGCAGAAACTGAGTTCGTGGTTCTTGATGGTAGCCTCAGGTGGCCGCGCTTTAACAAACGGCAGATGCCATTGGCTATCAATAAACCATTGAGGGCATACAGTGAAGTTGGCCCAAGCAAAACGGCCGTCTGCACGTGCACGAACTGGGCGGGGGAGTAATGAGATGAAGGGCATCCAGCACATGTTTGGCGATGTCACGATCATTCGCTTCGGAATCGTTTGACCAGGTTCCAAGTACGGGGGCGGGGTGGGATCTGAATTTAGCGCTCTGTACGCCTCATTGAGCTCTGCCAGGGACAAAGCGTCATACGCCGTGAATTCAGCTAGAGAATTATCAGACCTTGTCATGATTCGGAAAAGAAAACTCCTTACATTCCCCTTCAGGACGCTCGTGAAACTGAAAAATGGTGTCTCCGTTAGGATTGTGATAACGTCCAAAGACGTCTGGGCTGCCATCTGATTAACAAATGAGAAAATAACACCACTATCCTGCAAAATGAACCGAACTTACAAGAATGGGCCAAGGGATCCGGGCGAACTGTTCTGGAGGCCATGTTCCACGCCCTCAACACCACCGACTTCTAGCGCTTACTACCTGCGGATGGCTCAATTGCTGTGCGGCGTTCCATTGACAAGCCTCTGCACGCGTACAGCCTTTGACCTCTGCATTTTCCCGCTACCTGAAGTCTTTAATCCAATCAGCCAACGACAGCATCAATGGCAGTGAGAACCAAGATTCTCGTTCTGAAAGCTGTCTGTGAACAACATAGACATATAATCATGTTAGTATTTTTATTTTCACTGATTTTTTGAGAACTAAAAGTCTGGCGCTTAAGGGGAGCAATTTGTCAATACTACCTCAGCTTTCAACGCGATGTTTAACCGCATACAGCCTTCCAACTGCTTTCAAAAGGGATTGGCTACCTACCTTGCTTTGCTCATGGTTAACCAGCTCGCTATCAGGTTTCTCCTGGTTTCTCCACCGTTCGCTCAGACACGAATCTTTGAACATGATCGTCGCCACGCCGCTCGTCCCCTCTTCACGTGCACTTTTCACACGCGTCATCACTTCCTCAAAATAATAAATCATCATCACGAATTGGCTGAAAGTCATCGCCTCCAACCCTTTCAAAACGCGCTCTATCGTGGCTGGCCAAAAAGACATCTCAATTTTCTTGCCGATGCAAGTCCAACACTGTTAAAAGTGGCCACGTCAACTTTCAACACGTCGCCACGTCAAATTTCAACGCGTCGTCAGGACGAACCTCTGGGACTTTACTCTGCACATGAATTGGGAATGCAGAGCGCAGTAAGTGCAATTTTGCAGCAGTATGAGTATCTTCTGATGTGCTTCCTAGTAGTCCAATACGAAGCGAGGTGCATTCTCCCTGCCCAAACGGGATGCATATCTTTTGCATCGAAGATATTTCAGATAATGAATCCCATAGAATGATGTAGTTGTCATTTTTTTCATCGTAGAGAGTCCGCTATGCACTTTACTATTGGCAATC
>NW_001889968.1:66818-68957 GCF_000143565.1 Laccaria bicolor S238N-H82 | reverse complement strand
TCATATTTTACCGAGTCTCTATGAGATGTAATTCGGTTTCAGTCATAGCTATGTCACATCTTCATTAAATCTCTTGAAAATTGGTAGAATGATGGGTATTTATATGCTTTACTATTTTATATAACCCGTTTATTTTTCAGAGTAATAATGGTTGAGATACAAATGGTTTATATTGGTATAATAAATTATACGCAAAAAAACCGGTCTGGATCAGTCTGAACCGGTATCATGGACTGCAAAAGACCAGTCCTAGGTGGTTCGGTTCAGTTCCCTCAATATCTGGGTCGGTCCTGGACTGGTTGCGGTCCACGGTTGCGCGTTTTCAGGGCAAAAAACCGGACTGAACTGAACCTTTAAACACTAATGATCTCTAAGAAATGGGTAGGTTACTCTGTTTTCACTGACAAGTTCATCATCACTATCATCAGCTTCAATACTGGTTGAGTGTTTATTTATATTGAGCTCATCTCCATCAGTATCATAATCATCAACAAGTTGTGGTAGTACATCAGTACTGACTTGCTCAATTTTTTCTAACAAGTCAAGTTCATCATCTGAATCTGTAATTTCATCATGGTCTTGGGAGCTATTGGCTACTTTGCATCTGGTAGACATTTGAACCCATTCATACAGAGTCTTATCTTTAAATATTTTTGGTCTATAGATGTAATCATGAACTGATGAAAAGCCCACATATTCACCTTTGCCTTTTTGAAGCACAAGTTTTTCAGGTAACTCCTCTTCCAAGTCTTCTTCTGATCTGAAGGGCTTTAGAGCTTCCCTCACAAAGTTTTTCCAGTAGACCACTACAAATTTGTGACTAGTATAATGATCAGGATTTCCCAAAAGATATAGAGCAGCCATAGGCCCTCCAATCTCCATCCTAGCTGTTAAACAATTGCTAGCTTGTGTTACAATTTTTCTTGCCTTTTCTTTTCTTCCTAAATACACTCCTAATAGCATCAAATATAGCATAAGTTTTTAACCCAGGCTTGGTCACATAATCTGATATATATGCCACTATAGCTTTGATGGCTGTACCAGATAGAAGGCTTGTTACATCTGAGTTACATCTGAGCAGATAAGTGACTGGAGGAGATAAAGTATTAATCCATTCCTCTCCTTTCTTAACATTCAAGGCCCCAGTGTTTGAATCCACCTCTGTCTGATCATACAATGTTCTGGGAAATCTAGCTTTACATTTTCCCTATATATTCATACATGTAGGTCTATCCTTCTTTGCAGCTTTTTCACCAGCTGATTTGTTCCTTCCACAATCATGTACATTAGACCTCAGAATCAGATCATCTACTCTCTTTGCATATTCTTTCCACCAGGTGCTAAGATTTTCACATTTTTCACAATTATTGCAGTCACAAAATGGAGGAGGTGCTTCAGGTAAAGTCTGAGTTGGATCCTTATAATTTGTGTTTTGATTTTTCTCTATCTCTACCTCATGTTTCACCTTATCCATGGACCCTGTCATAAATTCACCAATGTGAACAGCCTCCAAATATTCAACTATTTTCCTTTGAAAGTCTGAGAAAGGATCCATGATTTTGTCTCTGATTTCCTGAGGAGTTAAAGCTCCTTTGATCCAAAGTAGCATATGCAAATGTAAAGTCAATCTTTCCTATTGTTCCACTGTTGCATAAAATGCCTCTGTATCTCCATACAGTCCTCTATGTTTTTCACCCACACCAAGAACATGCTTGATGTACATCTCAGTTATGAAGTGAAAAAATCTAGCACCAGCTACAGGATTATTTGCAATTAATTTGTATCTTTCATCATATTCTCTTAACAATGGACTAAACTTTTCCTTAGTGTCAGCAAAGTACAATGATATAGGGTGCATGTTATCAGCTGGAGAGAATGTGATGAACCAAGATGGAGCTCCAATGAATGAGATGAGAGACCAGATTTCATTGCACATATATTTTTTGGTGGTGGTTGAGCCTTGAACTCTTCCTGAGACATGATCCAAGTCTTTGATAAGCTGAAAGCACAAGGACTCTTCATCAGTTTCAGGCTTTACTCTCTCTCCATCTTCCATTCTTTGGATCAAGTCACTTAGAACTTCAACATCAACATCCATAAGTCTTTTTGAAATATTGTCAAATTTTGGAGTCTCAGCAA
>NW_001889968.1:60445-62514 GCF_000143565.1 Laccaria bicolor S238N-H82 | reverse complement strand
GGATTTCGATGTAGCTCTGCCACTTCTGGTCCAATGACACAGTTTCTTTTGCAGTATGCACTCTTTATTTGTAGGATCATTCTGAAATTAGGATAAATGTAGGTAAATACAAATAAATAGTCTGAAACCAAAGTTTGTAGTATATCTGTAAGCTTTGGTATGCATATTAAAGTTGAACTCATGTGATATCTAAAACTTGTGTACGAGGCCATTGCAAGCATGGCAGGAATGAGTCCTATTTTGCAAGGGTGATAGTAACCCATTTCTGGATTTCTAGCTATATTTTATTACAAACTAGTATATCTTTCTATTTGATTGTCATCTTGGGCTTTAAGCAGAGTACCTCAGTATCGTCAATGAGCAATATTTCTTATTTGGAAGTCCATTTAGACCCTGAAACTGTTACTCAACATCATCACTAATAATCAGCACCATCCTTAATTTTCTCTGATTTTTCTGCCATTTTATAACTATTTTAGACTATTTATTTGTATTTACCTACATTTATCCTTATTTCAGCATGATCCTGCATATAAACAGTGCATTCTGGAAGAGAAACTGTGTCATTTGGACCAGAAGTGGCAGAGCTATGTAGAAATGATCATTTCCACCAAAATGTGTTACTACACTTCAGTCACCCACCTTGACCAAGCTATTAGCTAGGAAATCCTGAAAAATTATCCAGGCTAATAGATCCTCTGGCTGGTTTTTTTTTGGCCTTTGGAAGAAAATATATTATTGGATTTGATAGAAAATGTTTGACCTCTAATATTGTGACTAGAAATATTTGGGTAGATAAATTGTGTTCAAAAATATCCTAGTCAAGTGAAAGTGGTTAGAAATATTTGAAGGGTGTCAGACTGGTAAGAAATTTTTGAAGTGTTTCAAACTGGTAGGAAATTTTTTAGCTGTGTGACACTGCTGAAAAATGTTTGAGTCATGTCACACTGCTAAGAAATTTTTGAACCATGTCATACTGCTAAGAAATTTTTTTGCCATGTCACACTGCTTAAAAATCTTTTGACCATGTCACACTGCTCGGAAATGTTTAAGCCATGTCACATAGGCAAAAAATTTCCTGCCAGTGTCATGGAGTATCTGGGGTCCTAGTTTCAAAAAAAAAACTTCAAAAATTTCTGACCATTCAAACTTTTATTTTCTGGATTCAACTTTTTTACAAAATTTATGATAAAGATCATTTTGGTCCTAAACTTGCCCTTTTATTTTATATTGTATTTTTATTATAGAAAAACCAGATTATATATTGCATTCAGCTCTATCTATTGGTAATAAGCTATTTGTTATATAGTTATAGCCTCTAAATTCTGCTCTACCAGATAATAAAGGTTGTTACTGACTGCTTTTATGTTGAGTGTATATTAATAACTATCTATAATAGACTAGCCTTACTTTACTGAATTATTACTGATGTATAAGCCATATTTCTTCAATGAAGTATGTTCCTGAAGTCTCTCTATGACTATGCCAGCTTGTTTTTCTTTTCACTTTTATAGAGGTATATTTCTGAGCACTGCAGAGAGCTCTGAGGATTGTCAGTGTCTGAAGTTATAAATATGTATAATATGATATGATGTATTCATATCTGTTGACCATAATGACATGCTGACTACCAGTACTTTACTGTGCCCCACCTATTTCTGCAAGAATGGTTAGAATCTCTTAGAATTCTGATCTCTCTATTACAAATACTTGAAATTTCTTTTTTAGATATACAACAGTACCCAACAACAAGTCCTATTTTTTCTCATTTTTACCACATTTTCTAAATGACTTTCATTTAAAATAGTAATCTTGCCTTATTTACTCTGATTTTAGCTCTGCAACATCATAACCAATAGTGACTACCATCTAATATTTTCTTTAATGTTTCTTATATTTTATTGTAATTTTCTGGCTATATTTGCACAAATCACCTTATTTGGAAATATGCACAGACCATGTGCACTATACACCAACATTGTCAATAACAGTTACAGCTGAATGCAGAATGATAAGCCATGCTAGACCAATGCATGCACAGGGCAGACTGTTAAAATTCAAAGCGATGG
>NW_001889968.1:56847-60395 GCF_000143565.1 Laccaria bicolor S238N-H82 | reverse complement strand
TATATTTGGATATGGGCCCTGAACCCTGAACACAGCCTCCCCCACTTACTAAATAATATTCTGATTTTCTACACATTTTTTGCCAATTTATTCGCCATTTTTCCTGATTTTATGGCTACTTTTCTGTTTAAGAGAAAAGGTCCCTCGGTGATGAAAGGTAAATCAATGAATGAAAAATTTGCCTAAGTCCACTTCAGTCACCCACCTTGACCAAGCTATTAGCTAGGAAATCCTGAAAAATTATCCAGGCTAATAGATCCTCTGGCTGGTTTTTTTTTGGCCTTTGGAAGAAAATATATTATTGGATTTGATAGAAAATGTTTGACCTCTAATATTGTGACTAGAAATATTTGGGTAGATAAATTGTGTTCAAAAATATCCTAGTCAAGTGAAAGTGGTCAGAAATATTTGAAGGGTGTCAGACTAGTAAGAAATTTTTGAAGTGTTTCAAACTGGTAGGAAATTTTTTAGCTGTGTGACACTGCTGAAAAATGTTTGAGTCATGTCACACTGCTAAGAAATTTTTGAACCATGTCATACTGCTAAGAAATTTTTTTGCCATGTCACACTGCTTAAAAATCTTTTGACCATGTCACACTGCTCGGAAATGTTTAAGCCATGTCACATAGGCAAAAAATTTCCTGCCAGTGTCATGGAGTATCTGGGGTCCTAGTTTCAAAAAAAAAACTTCAAAAATTTCTGACCATTCAAACTTTTATTTTCTGGATTCAACTTTTCTACAAAATTTATGATAAAGATCATTTTGGTCCTAAACTTGCCCTTTTATTTTATATTGTATTTTTATTATAGAAAAACCAGATTATATATTGCATTCAGCTCTATCTATTGGTAATAAGCTATTTGTTATATAGTTATAGCCTCTAAATTCTGCTCTATCAGATAATAAAGGTTGTTACTGACTGCTTTTATGTTGAGTGTATATTAATAACTATCTATAATAGACTAGCCTTACTTTACTGAATTATTACTGATGTGTAAGCCATATTTCTTCACTGAAGTATGTTCCTGAAGACTAGAGAGACTTCAGGAACTGTTATATTGACTATGCCAGCTTGTTTTTCTTTTCACTTTTATAGAGGTATATTTCTGAGCACTGCAGAGAGCTCTGAGGATTGTCAGTGTCTGAAGTTATAAATATGTATAATATGATATGATGTATTCATATCTGTTGACCATAATGACATGCTGACTACCAGTACTTTACTGTGCCCCACCTATTTCTGCAGGAATGGTTAGAATCTCTTAGAATTCTGATCTCTCTATTACAAATACTTGAAATTTCTTTTTTAGATATACAACAGTACCCAACAACAAGTCCTATTTTTTCTCATTTTTACCACATTTTCTAAATAACTTTCATTTAAAATAGTAATCTTGCCTTATTTACTCTGATTTTAGCTCTGCAACATCATAACCAATAGTGACTACCATCTAATATTTTCTTTAATGTTTCTTATATTTTATTGTAATTTTCTGGCTATATTTGCACAAATCACCTTATTTGGAAATATGCACAGACCATGTGCACTATACACCAACATTGTCAATAACAGTTACAGCTGAATGCAGAATGATAAGCCACACTAGACCAACACATGCACAGGGCAGACTGTCAAAATTTCAAAGCGATGTGATGGCTGAGGCTGCTGAGTCCTCACCAAGTTCTCACAATGAGTCAAATTTCAACCTCAGAATTGATGTCACTGTAGTACCACAGTAACATTTGAGAGTCTGCTCTATGTATGTGTTGATCTGCATGGTGTATCATTCTGCATTCAGTTGTGATGGTATGTCTATTCTTTTTCTATTTTCTTTTCTGTTTTTCTAGCTATATTTGTATCATTTACCATATTAGGAAATATTCACAGACCATGTATACAGTATCTAAATATTGTTACCAGTAGTCTATTATTTTGTGTCTTTTTCTTCTCATTTTCTGCCTATATTTTTATTCATTACCATATTTGGAAATATGCACAGACCAAGTAAATAGTACATCAACATTATCAACAACCATTTATATCATGTGAATATTTTTTCCAATTTTTCTAGCAATATTTGTATTAATTACCATTTTAGGAAATGTGCACAGACCATGTATACAATATTCCAATATTGTCAACAACAGTCTATTATTTCTCTCTTTTTCTTCTAATTTTCTAGATATAATTTCTTATCAGGAAATGTGCACAGACCATCAACAATACTCTATTATTTTATTTTATTTCTTTTGTCACTTTTTAGCTCTATTTTCATCAATTACCTTATTAATTTCTGTGGCCAGACCTCATTACACCATATTACAACAGTTACAGAGGAATAGCAAAAAATAGCAGTAGTGATGTTATAAGTGCAGAAAAAGAGATCACATGACTGCATCACATGGTTATATCACATGACCAGATCATATGATCCATCACATGACTACATCACATGACCAGATCATATGATCCATCACTTGATTATATCATATGACCTATCACATGACTGTATCACATGATGACGTCACCTGATTATTATATATCACATGATTGTGTCACATGTCATATCATATGATACACAACATAAACAACTATATAATGCATATGGGGTGAAACTATAATCACATATTTTTCTCTTTTTTTCTTTCTGATTTTCTGGCTATATTTTTACTAATTACCATATTTGGAAACATGCACAGACCAAGTAAATAGTACATTAATATTATCAACAACCATTTACAACATGTGAATTTCTTTTTTTTTTTTGTTTCATTTTTTCATTAATTACTATATTAGGAAATGTGCACAGACCATGTGAACAGTACCCCATCATCACCACTTTCTCTATTTTTAAAAAAAATTTATTCTGGTAAAATTCTGTATGTATAGTGTAATAGATTATCTGTGCATCAAATGTAGGTGGTATCGCAATATGATCTATCACATGATCATATCATCTGACATATCACATGATATAGAACATGAATAACTACATGATTGTATATTATTTATGAGCTGGCGAGGTAGTACAGTAGTCCTACCTGAGTTATAATATGTAATATAGTCAGCCAAAAATTATAACCAATTACCAGTTAGATGTTTGTTTGTTACTTGTGCTATTGCTTCCATGCCTATCCATCCATACATGTCTCTGCTTGGTACTACTCACAGGTACAAAAAGGAGTCATGTGACACAATAGCTAAGCAATAGAAAGTAAATATTGTAAAAGATGGATAAGATCCCATATATGCCAGCCATTTCCATACTTGTCAGTAGGAGTCCCATGTGTGAGAGGTCAGGCTATCAGGTATATTCCCTATTCAATGGATCCTACATATGCACATCACAGTAGTCACACTCAGATTATGTTATATTTTAGTCATGCTTCTTATGCATCTACTCTGTTTCCACTTGCATATAAGAGCATTGTCTTTATGACTCTTTATCAAGCTTAGGGAAGGAATAGAGTGATAAGGTCAGCTGTAGATTGTGACTCTTTTAGGAGAGCTTGTAACTGACTGTTATTGTGTGCTCATCATTTCTCC
>NW_001889968.1:54925-56797 GCF_000143565.1 Laccaria bicolor S238N-H82 | reverse complement strand
CATGTCACATAGGCAAAAAATTCCTGCCAGTGTCATGGAGTATCTGGGGTCCTAGTTTCAAAAAAAAAACTTCAAACTTTTATCTTCTGGATTCAACTTTTCTACAAAATTTATGATAAAGATCATTTTGGTCCTAAACTTGCCCTTTTATTTTATATTGTATTTTTATTATAGAAAAACCAGATTATATATTGCATTCAGCTCTATCTATTGGTAATAAGCTATTTGTTATATAGTTATAGCCTCTAAATTCTGCTCTATCAGATAATAAAGGTTGTTACTGACTGCTTTTATGTTGAGTGTATATTAATAACTATCTATAATAGACTAGCCTTACTTTACTGAATTATTACTGATGTGTAAGCCATATTTCTTCACTGAAGTATGTTCCTGAAGACTAGAGAGACTTCAGGAACTGTCAGATTGAATATGCCAGCTTGTTTTTCTTTTCACTTTTATAGAGGTATATTTCTGAGCACTGCAGAGAGCTCTGAGGATTGTCAGTGTCTGAAGTTATAAATATGTATAATATGATATGATGTATTCATATCTGTTGACCATAATGACATGCTGACTACTAGTACTTTACTGTGCCCCACCTATTTCTGCAGGAATGGTTAGAATCTCTTAGAATTCTGATCTCTCTATTACAAATACTTGAAATTTCTTTTTTAGATATACAACAGTACCCAACAACAAGTCCTATTTTTTCTCATTTTTACCACATTTTCTAAATAACTTTCATTTAAAATAGTAATCTTGCCTTATTTACTCTGATTTTAGCTCTGCAACATCATAACCAATAGTGACTACCATCTAATATTTTCTTTAATGTTTCTTATATTTTATTGTAATTTTCTGGCTATATTTGCACAAATCACCTTATTTGGAAATATGCACAGACCATGTGCACTATACACCAACATTGTCAATAACAGTTACAGCTGAATGCAGAATGATAAGCCACACTAGACCAACACATGCACAGGGCAGACTGTCAAAATTTCAAAGCGATGTGATGGCTGAGGCTGCTGAGTCCTCACCAAGTTCTCACAATGAGTCAAATTTCAACCTCAGAATTGATGTCACTGTAGTACCACAGTAACATTTGAGAGTCTGCTCTATGTATGTGTTGATCTGCATGGTGTATCATTCTGCATTCAGTTGTGATGGTATGTCTATTCTTTTTCTATTTTCTTTTCTGTTTTTCTAGCTATATTTGTATCATTTACCATATTAGGAAATATTCACAGACCATGTATACAGTATCTAAATATTGTTACCAGTAGTCTATTATTTTGTGTCTTTTTCTTCTCATTTTCTGCCTATATTTTTATTCATTACCATATTTGGAAATATGCACAGACCAAGTAAATAGTACATCAACATTATCAACAACCATTTATATCATGTGAATATTTTTTCCAATTTTTCTAGCAATATTTGTATTAATTACCATTTTAGGAAATGTGCACAGAGCATGTATACAATATTCCAATATTGTCAACAACAGTCTATTATTTCTCTCTTTTTCTTCTAATTTTCTAGATATAATTTCTTATCAGGAAATGTGCACAGACCATCAACAATACTCTATTATTTTATTTTATTTCTTTTGTCACTTTTTAGCTCTATTTTCATCAATTACCTTATTAATTTCTGTGGCCAGACCTCATTACACCATATTACAACAGTTACAGAGGAATAGCAAAAAATAGCAGTAGTGATGTTATAAGTGCAGAAAAAGAGATCACATGACTGCATCACATGGTTATATCACATGACCAGATCATATGATCCATCACATGACTACATCACATGACCAGATCATATGATCCATCACTTGATTATATCATATGACCTATCACATGA
>NW_001889968.1:44499-54871 GCF_000143565.1 Laccaria bicolor S238N-H82 | reverse complement strand
ACAGAGAACAATCTGCCCATCAACTTTCGAAACAATTTATCAAGCGGTTCTTCTGGAAAAAATTGCCAAACATTGACCCAAATTAGGCACTTAGTCACTTTTGATGTGACATCTATCACGGGACTAAGAAATTCCATCACACTAGGCTTTCGAAACGCAGGGAAATCCCTTTCTGATGGATTCTTTGCCCTTTCTGAGTAGCTTCCAGACGAAGCCCAGCACAGGTACCAACTTTCGATAATTTCTGGGCGGTTTTGACCTGTTTTTCTCCTTAAATGTTGCAGTTTTTTGGTCGAAAATTTTGGCCACACCCAATTCCTCATGGGAAAAACTTCAGAGGTGTGTTTTTCGATGTATTTCGCAAATCCGAGCCAGAATCTGGAAAAATCTCAGCTCTAGATACATTATTTACCGAGATACCAAATTCGTGGGCTTTGCTTGTCCACGACTGTACTCACAGGTACAAAAAGGAGTCATGTGACACAATAGCTAAGCAATAGAAAGTAAATATTGTAAAAGATGGATAAGATCCCATATATGCCAGCCATTTCCATACTTGTCAGTAGGAGTCCCATGTGTGAGAGAGGTCAGGCTATCAGGTATATTCCCTATTCAATGGATCCTACATATGCACATCACAGTAGTCACACTCAGATTATGTTATATTTTAGTCATGCTTCTTATGCATCTTTGTACATGCATCTTCTCTGTTTCCACTTGCATATAAGAGTATTGTCTTTATGACTCTTTATCAAGCTTAGGGAAGGAATAGAGTGATAAGGTCAGCTGTAGATTGTGACTCTTTTAGGAGAGCTTGTAACTGACTGTTATTGTGTGCTCATCATTTCTCCCTTCCCTACATTCTGGCAGAATCCTGCTATACCTTTCTGCAGCATTCTGGAAAAGGTGAGTACAGCTATGCTTGTGACATTCCAGAGCATAACTTATAAGTAGCTACTCATTTAGCTTGATTCCGCAAGACTCTCTTAGATTCAAAGCCTCTTGCAAGGTCTTCACACAACAATGCAAACTGTCAAAACCTCCTTAGCTTGCCAGACACTTATATTGACATTACTTCAAGAGTACAAGTGTCAGCACAGTTTGTCAGGGCAGGTCTTATCAGATCTGCAGTGTTATCCCTTCCTGCATCTGTATCCAACCACTTATGGACTTCCCAAGAGGTAGCAGAGGTTACAGTGCTTTGCACTGCTGTTTGTGTAATGAAGTTTAGGAATCATGTTTGTATGTATTGTATTGTGACCCACAAATTAGGAAGTAAGAGACCATTTACATCCACCAAGGCCTGTAATGTCTAGCACTGATAGATGTTGCTCATCATGGCAAACAATGATCTATATCTGCATCTCATCTGATATCTGTGGCACCATGAGAGTTGGGTTTTGTGACATATCATGTGATGTGATCATGTGATAGATCATATTGCCATACCACCCACCTTTGATGCACAGATAATCTATTACATTATACAGAATTTTACCAGAATAATTTTTTAAAAAAAATAGAGAGAGTGGTGATGATGGGGTACTGTTCACATGGTCTGTGCACATTTCCTAATATAGTAATTAATGAAAAAATGAAACAAAAAAAAAAAAGAAATTCACATGTTGTAAATGGTTGTTGATAATATTAATGTACTATTTACTTGGTCTGTGCATGTTTCCAAATATGGTAATTAGTAAAAATATAGCCAGAAAATCAGAAAGAAAAAAAGAGAAAAATATGTGATTATAGTTTCACCCCATATGCATTATATAGTTGTTTATGTTGTGTATCATATGATATGACATGTGACACAATCATGTGATATATAATAATCAGGTGACGTCATCATGTGATACAGTCATGTGATAGGTCATATGATATAATCAAGTGATGGATCATATGATCTGGTCATGTGATGTAGTCATGTGATGGATCATATGATCTGGTCATGTGATATAACCATGTGATGCAGTCATGTGATCTCTTTTTCTGCACTTATAACATCACTACTGCTATTTTTTGCTATTCCTCTGTAACTGTTGTAATATGGTGTAATGAGGTCTGGCCACAGAAATTAATAAGGTAATTGATGAAAATAGAGCTAAAAAGTGACAAAAGAAATAAAATAAAATAATAGAGTATTGTTGATGGTCTGTGCACATTTCCTGATAAGAAATTATATCTAGAAAATTAGAAGAAAAAGAGAGAAATAATAGACTGTTGTTGACAATATTGGAATATTGTATACATGGTCTGTGCACATTTCCTAAAATGGTAATTAATACAAATATTGCTAGAAAAATTGGAAAAAATATTCACATGATATAAATGGTTGTTGATAATGTTGATGTACTATTTACTTGGTCTGTGCATATTTCCAAATATGGTAATGAATAAAAATATAGGCAGAAAATGAGAAGAAAAAGACACAAAATAATAGACTACTGGTAACAATATTTAGATACTGTATACATGGTCTGTGAATATTTCCTAATATGGTAAATGATACAAATATAGCTAGAAAAACAGAAAAGAAAATAGAAAAAGAATAGACATACCATCACAACTGAATGCAGAATGATACACCATGCAGATCAACACATACATAGAGCAGACTCTCAAATGTTACTGTGGTACTACAGTGACATCAATTCTGAGGTTGAAATTTGACTCATTGTGAGAACTTGGTGAGGACTCAGCAGCCTCAGCCATCACATCGCTTTGAAATTTTGACAGTCTGCCCTGTGCATGTGTTGGTCTAGTGTGGCTTATCATTCTGCATTCAGCTGTAACTGTTATTGACAATGTTGGTGTATAGTGCACATGGTCTGTGCATATTTCCAAATAAGGTGATTTGTGCAAATATAGCCAGAAAATTACAATAAAATATAAGAAACATTAAAGAAAATATTAGATGGTAGTCACTATTGGTTATGATGTTGCAGAGCTAAAATCAGAGTAAATAAGGCAAGATTACTATTTTAAATGAAAGTTATTTAGAAAATGTGGTAAAAATGAGAAAAAATAGGACTTGTTGTTGGGTACTGTTGTATATCTAAAAAAGAAATTTCAAGTATTTGTAATAGAGAGATCAGAATTCTAAGAGATTCTAACCATTCCTGCAGAAATAGGTGGGGCACAGTAAAGTACTGGTAGTCAGCATGTCATTATGGTCAACAGATATGAATACATCATATCATATTATACATATTTATAACTTCAGACACTGACAATCCTCAGAGCTCTCTGCAGTGCTCAGAAATATACCTCTATAAAAGTGAAAAGAAAAACAAGCTGGCATAGTCAATATAACAGTTCCTGAAGTCTCTCTAGTCTTCAGGAACATACTTCAGTGAAGAAATATGGCTTACACATCAGTAATAATTCAGTAAAGTAAGGCTAGTCTATTATAGATAGTTATTAATATACACTCAACATAAAAGCAGTCAGTAACAACCTTTATTATCTGATAGAGCAGAATTTAGAGGCTATAACTATATAACAAATAGCTTATTACCAATAGATAGAGCTGAATGCAATATATAATCTGGTTTTTCTATAATAAAAATACAATATAAAATAAAAGGGCAAGTTTAGGACCAAAATGATCTTTATCATAAATTTTGTAGAAAAGTTGAATCCAGAAAATAAAAGTTTGAATGGTCAGAAATTTTTGAAGTTTTTTTTTTGAAACTAGGACCCCAGATACTCCATGACACTGGCAGGAAATTTTTTGCCTATGTGACATGGCTTAAACATTTCCGAGCAGTGTGACATGGTCAAAAGATTTTTAAGCAGTGTGACATGGCAAAAAAATTTCTTAGCAGTATGACATGGTTCAAAAATTTCTTAGCAGTGTGACATGACTCAAACATTTTTCAGCAGTGTCACACAGCTAAAAAATTTCCTACCAGTTTGAAACACTTCAAAAATTTCTTACCAGTCTGACACCCTTCAAATATTTCTAACCACTTTCACTTGACTAGGATATTTTTGAACACAATTTATCTACCCAAATATTTCTAGTCACAATATTAGAGGTCAAACATTTTCTATCAAATCCAATAATATATTTTCTTCCAAAGGCCAAAAAAAAACCAGCCAGAGGATCTATTAGCCTGGATAATTTTTCAGGATTTCCTAGCTAATAGCTTGGTCAAGGTGGGTGACTGAAGTGTGTTACTAATCATTCAACATGTGCAAACAATTTCACCGGTAAAACTGTTTGTCTTTGTTTTAAACCATGTGATATTATGTGGATTCAACTTTAGTAAACAAAAACCAATGTTTGCAAAACTACACATGTCATTTCAAACTATTTATTTATATTTACTTACATTTATCCTCATTTTAGAATGATTCTGCATATATAGAGTGCATTCTGCAAAAGAAACTGCGTCATTTGGACCAGAAGTGGCAGAGCTAGGTAGAAATCCTTGTTTCCACCAGAATGGATTACTAAGCATTCAATATGTGCAGACAATTTCACCACACACATGGTAAAACTGTTTGTCTTTATTTTAAACCATGTGATATCATGTGGATTCAAGTTCAGTGTACAGAAACCTATGTTTTCCAACACTACATATGTCATTTTAGACTATTTATTTGAATTTACCTACATTTATCCCCATTTCAGAATGATCCTACAATTAAGGAGTGCATGCTGCTAAAAAAACCATGTCATTTGGACCAGAAGTGGCAGAGCTAGGTAGTAATCTTCAAGATGGATTACTAATCATTCAACATGTGCAAACAACTTTACCTCCTATAAGATAACTGCTGCGTAGTTCACAGAGGGCATATGAGTATCCAAGAAATTCTTGCACACAAATTTCTTGGTTGTGCAAAGACCCTGCTCGAACTCAGAAAGTGCGAACTTGGTGCGAACAGGATCTGAGTGTCCAACCAGCTCAATTGTGGCGAGTATTTGCCAAGTCAAAAATTTTCGAGTGACCGATGAGCAATTTCTTAGTGTCAGAACCAGATCTGAAGTGAAGGGGAGAAGCACTCCCAACGCATAGACATAGATAAGTATTTACATCTGGGTAAGATGTCTGGTTCTGACGCAGACGTTATCTTATCCTAAGATGAGCATGCTCTCGTGCCTCAAGCTTACTCATCATGGAATAAGATAACTGCTGCGTAGTTCACAGAGGGAATATGAGTATCCAAGAAATTCATGCACACGAATTTCTTGGTTGTGCAAAGACCCTGCTCAAACTCAGAAAGTGCGAACTTGGTGCGAACAGGATCTGAGCGTCCAATCAGCTCAATTGTGGCGAGTATTTGCCAAGCCAACCAGCTGTACCAACCCGAGCGTAAGCTCACGCCAGCAGGTTGGTGAGGCAGGAAGGAGCCAAACTGGCTTCCCAATTGAGTGTCACTCGGAATTGATTTAGGATAGGTAACAGGCATGTCAAGAATAAAGTAAATATGTAGTAGTTACATGAAGAAGTCAGAGGGAGGAGCTATCAAGTAAACAAGTAGGAATTTTGTGAGCAATACGGAAATCTTCAAAAATAGAGGCAAGGTGATCAAGGTCTGCTTGATTATAAGCTTTTGAGGTAGACATGGGCAATATTTCGTCCATACAGCGCCAGTAGAGTAAGAAAGCGAGGGATGTCCAGCCCCCCGTGGCGGCGACGATTTCGGGAGGGACTCCGGCAAGTAAAAGCTCGACAGCACCGCCAATGCGGAAGCTGTGGCCCAGTACATGGGCGAGCATGGCGGAAGACCAAATTTTGGTAACGAAATGAAGGAAATCGTGCTTGAGTAAGTTTTTGGGTTCACCAGACGAGGAGGTGTAAGCGAAAAGGGTGGAGGAAGCAGGGATAGAGGAGTTAACGTCGAGGTGGTTCTTGAGGGCGGCCACAGGGCACACAGGGTCGCCATGGCGACGTGCAGTGAGAATGACGGTGGCGCCAAGCTCTTTTGTGGACTTAGTCCAAGGGATGTCGAAACTCGCAGAGCGAGCACCGTCACGCAATACGCGAAAGGCAATCCTAAGAAGTTGGTAAGGGATACAGCCGGTAAGAGAGAATAGTATGAAGAAAAACATACTTCGTGGAGCATAAGACATGATATTTTGGGTCAAATGCCGACGCCACTGTAAGGGTAGTTTCCCCAAGGCGTCGACACCCAAAAAATGTAACAAGGGCAACGGCCCATATAGCAGCATGGTAAGGGTCAGACAAGTCGATAGCACGGCGTAGGCAAGAGAGGTGTTCGATGGAAACTGGAGCACGTGGAGCACGTTTGTGCTTGGTGCCTTCTTTGTTGGCAGACGTACGCGCGAGATGAACCCAAGCATCATCGCCGTACCAAGGCACATGATTCATAATGTGCCAACTGCGCAGACCGGATAGCCAGGAACGGATGGTATTGCCTGAGTAGAGGCCCTTGTATTCACCGATGAAAGCGCATAGTAGTGCGTAGTCGGCAGGCATGCGAGCCTCCTCAGAAATAGCCCACTTGTCACAGAACTGGGTGAAGCGCAAAGGACTGGCAGCGTACGTTGATTTTGTGTTTGGTGCCAAAGTGCCTCGGACGGCCATCATGGCGGATTCGACGAGAGGAGGAGGGAGCCTTAGTGCTACATCTCTCTGATGGCGAGCACCAAAAGGCGTACGCCAAGAGAAAATGCGCTCGGCAGTGGGGACATGTGGGTGAAGGTCATTTTCAGTAATAGATCGACCAGTGTGGGGTTTTCGAGTGCGTATGATGCGCGAGGCAGAGGTGAGGGGGCTAGATACTTTTGGGTGAGAAGAAGGGGTGAAGTTAGGTTTAGAGAGTAGCTTGGGAGAGACATGATCGGAGGAAAGAGGAGTAGTAACAGGAGCAGAAAGGGGATGTTGGAAAGGGTGGAAAGAATTTCGAGGCTGCGTGGGGCGCGGTGAGATAGAGTTGTGAGTTGGTTTCTCACCCACGGACCTCTCGGCGACATTAGTCGACGAAGTAAGCTTTTGGTTGAGGCTAAACATCAAGGAAGCAGTCAGCAAGCTCAGCTGGGAGCTTAAAAGTTGGGAAAAGCTGCTTTCCAGCTGCCCCTGGTTCTCTGCGCAAGATGGGATCAGCTGGATTGGCGATGGATTCAATATAAACAATTTCTGGAGAGATAGAGAGGTCGGAAAGGACAAGATAAGTACGACGAACCAAAAGGTTAATATGAGAGTTAGGACTGCGTCCTTTCTCTAATGCACCAATAGTGCCTTGGTTGTCAGAGTGAATAAGCAAGCGGCAGTGCCGCAAACCCATTCCTTCTAAAAAGTAGGTGAGAAGTTCGATGGCGAGGGTCTCGAGCCAGCAGATGTCTCTGCCAGGAACCTTCCATGTGGGGGACAACTGGAAGGAAGCCCAGTTTTGTCCAATCACGATGCTGATGCCCCAAGAAGTAGAAGTGTCGACATAAAGACCCAGGTCCTGGAGGGGGCCCCACGGACGCAAAGCGCAGGAGATGCCCTGAACGTTGAGTTTCTGGAACCACCAAGCAAGATCTGTCATCATAGAATGGGGAGGGTGCCTTGTCGAAACTTCATTGTTGTGAAAAGACAAGGCGAAGTTCGAGAGGGAGGGTAGGCGGGAACGCCCGTCCATGTAAACGAAAGCAACATGGCACAACGAGCCATGAATCTTTTCAACGTCAAGTAGATGACAAGGACGGCGCCGGAAGTCCTGAAGGAAACGCCGAACACACTCACGGAATTTCAAGCGCTTCTCCTCAGGGAGACTGACCAGTTTGGCGGGGATGTCCCAGCGGAATCCGATGAAGGTAGTTACAAAGAGAAAGTGGTCGTCTCCTTTTTCTTCGTGCCAAGGAACACCCAAAGGCTGAATGCGGCACAGCATTTCAGCACGGTCGTAGTCATAGAGGAAGTCCCCATCATGAAAGGTACCAGTGGGTGAAGGGGTGCGGAAGACCTTGAGGTCGTCCTCGTATTTGGGGACAGGGAATACACCCTCGGCGTGCCAGATGTCAACAACAGCATTGGCAATCATGCCCGCGTTGCTACTGGCACAGGCCGCACCAAAGGGGTGGGCATGATCAATCAGGAATTCACCCCAACGACCCTGGACGACGAGCCACGGCTTATGAGATGGTAAGACGGGGCATGTGTGGTGGAATTTCGCAATATCCAGCGTGCAAGCCTGTGTCCCAGGGGGGGCAAGAGCAATTATGTCAGCCACCTTGGACGCCAGGTCAAAACGCGTTGGGAAATCCGCCTTCCAGATATGTGAGTTGACGGAAGGATATGACTTTGAGGCTTTGGACAAGTGTCTGCAAATCCTTATTTTGTCGGGGGTGCCGTGTTGCTGGGGTTGGACGTCGACAACAAGCAGAGAGGAGAAAAAAGGACCGCGCAGGATAGCCTCTGCTTCCTCACGAGAAAAGGGCCCAGACATCCTACCTGCGAGAAGTTCTTTTTGCAGATAGTCTTGGATTTCGCGCGCATAAGGGTAAGTGGAGGGATTGTTGGGCAAAATAACTGGTTCAGGTAGTGCAGGCATGTGTCCCAAAGGAAAACCATGCCGCAAGTTTTGTGAGAGGAGGGGGTAAGCAGAAGTAAGGCCGTGCTTCGAAAGGAGGACGTCAAAGGCATGTGAATCATAAGGATGTGAAATACGCTCAAAGATGGAGGAATGCTTGATAGTGGAAAAGGGAAGAGGAGGACGAGGGACGACAGAATGTGAGAAGTCAGTGTAGGAAAGAGAGAGAGGATGCGCCACAGTCCAAAATTCCTCAAGCAGGGCTGGCGCGGCAAGTCCAAGAGAGGGCGTGGTGACCTTTGCTGCCACAGAAGGAGCAGAGATGAAGGCGGTCGTCCTTGTGGAGGGAGGCACATTGGGAGGCGGCGTCAGCGCCCCGAACCTTCCAGTTGATACAAAGGGCCTGGTTGTCAGGGGTGGTGAGGCCTGAGCCAGGGCTACATTTTGCCCAGACGGCCTTCCCGTCAACGAATTTGGCCGAAGTGACTTTGAGGTGGAAGAAGATGGTGTGCCCCTTGTACGCGCAGATGAGGCAGACAGCGGAGGGGGAAGACTTGCCGCTGCCTGGCGAAAAGGGCTGGGAATAAACCTGTGAGTTGGAAGGACCACGTGGCAGAACCCTTTGAGAAGAAGGGGTAGTGCCGCCACGATAAGGGCCAGATCGTCCTGCGCCCGTCTGGGAAGAATTAAGAATCTCTTGAAATTCCTTACGCCATTTGTGGCTTTCTTCAGTCAAGCCTAAAGCCTTGTCGTAATCCGATGCGCTAAACTTGAGGTGACGACTTCGGTGGTCTTGACGAAACTCAAGCTCCATCACCTTCCATGCATCGTACAGTTCATCCCTCTTGTACAGCATATTAAAGAAATTAAAATGCTTTTCAAACCAGGATGCATGCTCCCCTTCGCTACCCAACTTGTCGCGTGAGATCTGGAAGTTCCACATGTTGGCGGCAGCCTCGGACCATTGGCTACAAGTGAGGGTTAACTCTTTACCAAAACGGTTTGAAAGCTTTTCTATATTTAGAATATAGGTCCCCTTGGTTTCCCCCAGGGCAGGATTAGACTTGACAGTGGGCAAAGTGGAAGCCTCGTCAACCAGAGACCATAAGTTCCGAGTAAGAAAGAAGGGGAGAGGAACTGCAACACAAAGTTCAGTGTCGTATAGAGATTGAGGGAACTCAATGGGGATGGGCTCTCCAACCACCCTCTCAACATGATTAGAGCCATCCATACAACGCCTCTTTGAGACCCGGGCATCTTCTGGGAGAATAACATCATCTTTCCGCTTCTTTTCCTCTTTTTCTCTCAGTTCTTCATCAGCGAGATGGCGGGCAAGGCTGTTGTAAATAAAGTCACGAACGGAAGCAAAAAAGGAAGGGACCCTCAATCGGGCAAGATCCTCGGGATCGATGGTGATCAAGGAAGCAACTTCTGATCCCGGTTGAGGATGAGCGACTGGGTCCAGAGCGTTGTTCAGGGTCTTGGCAGATCTGGCATCATTTTCGGCCTCAATCCCCTTATTCTTTTGCAAAATATTAGGGAGAGAGAGATTTTTCAACAATTGAATGATTGCTGGAGAAGTGTGAGTTCGCGGGACGCAAGGCTGTGGGTTTAGTGGGTTCTGGGTGTTCTGAGAAGCAGCAGCGGGAGGCTGCGCTGGGGTACTGGCGAGTGTGTCAGTCATCACAGAAAGGTGTGAGGAATGTCAATGAGGAGCGAAGAGAGTCAAAAAATTTTCGAGTGACCGACGAGCAATTTCTTAGTGTCAGAACCAGATCTGAAGTGAAGGGGAGAAGCACTCCCAACGCATAGACATAGATAAGTATTTACATCTGAGTAAGATGTCTGGTTCTGACACAGACGTTATCTTATCCTAAGATGA
>NW_001889968.1:40661-44449 GCF_000143565.1 Laccaria bicolor S238N-H82 | reverse complement strand
CAAATTACATAAGATAAAATGCAAAAATAATATACAACTGCAAGAAATTTAATTACATACATTGTAGTAGTATGCATTACATAATTGGCCCTGAAAAGGAGAAAAGCATCTATAAGTGTATTCAAAAGAAAAGCTGCAACTTACTGGATACCACTTATACAAAACTATAAATAACTGCTGCCACATGCACTAGTCCATATAGCTATATATAATGTGACAACTATGGACAAAATGATGCAATAGAACTGATGAACAATAGTGTTTGGCAGATAGATGAACTCTCATTAACTGGTTGTGACCATGTTGAGTGACAATCCGTGCCATCACTGGACAGATCACATGGTCAGTAAAACCTTGTACTATATACCATCAACTACACAAATGATGACAGAAGCATACAAAGCTAGAGTGCCTGAAACCCTGAAACCCTGAACATGGATGACTACAAAAGGCTAGAGACCCTGAATCCCCTCAATCCCTGAATGTGAGAAACCATGAAAAATTCCTTGAGATCAAGGGTAATAAACGAGTCTCTTCGTAAACTCAGAGGACTCGTAACTCTTTCTCCTCCTCTTGAGGAACTTGATGAAGTATTGGCTGTGATGTTTACTGGACCTTGTCAACCTACCAAAAAAGACCTTCAACATACTCCATTGCTGGTCCATCGAAAGCAGATTTCAAAAGCACTGGAGTGGTTAAAATTGAACCATTCTGACTACTTTGACATCAGAATATCACAGGAGAATTTGAGCCAGTACCCTTTGAGTGATGCACCAGTCACTTCAGTCAACCCCCAAGTACTAACCACTAGCTGGGATAAAATGGCAAATGATCCCAGCTAAGAGTAAGGTGGTGGATGGATCTTTTGGGACCCTGAATACCAAAAGATCCTTCCAGAATGATCCTGTCATGTATTAATTTTTGTCCACTGTCACACCAAAAGATCCTTTCCCTGCATCCAAAAAGATCTTTTTCCTGTCACGTATATATTTTTGTCCATTGTCACACAATCAGAATTATCCTTTTGATATCCCATCGTCACGTATATATTTTTGTCCACTGTCACATGTACAAAATTATTTCTCCAATCTAAAAGATCTTTTACTCCATTGAAAAGATCTTTTCCAGGTCACGTATCTTTTTTTTTGACCAATAGTCACAGGAGTGTCTGGGGTCCATATTTCAAAAAATCACAAGTTTTTTGTCTTGCTTCCTGACCTTCATCAGGGTCTGTAAAGGCCTATATCTGCTTCCAATGATGAGCTCAGTACTTCTCAGTCCCCCACAGATTCCTGCAGGACTACACTATGATTTTGGTAATTTTGAGTTGGAGTAAAAATTCTGTCAAGTCCTCAGAAATCCAGGAAACTGTCAGGCACTATCTTCAGGGTGTACTGTAGGGTCCATCCCCAAAAAGGTATAGTTTGACCAAATAGTGAAGAAAAACAAGATAAAGATGAATCTATTTGTCAGGGTCCATGTAAGGGATGTTGGTCACATGACTAATTACCAAAAATGGTCAAAATGAAAGTTATAGCCCTACACCATAGCTTCTTGAATGTGTTTGAATTATATTCTGAAGTGCTCCTGTTATGGAGATATGAAGTAAAGAAATTTCAAAAGTGTCGTGTTTTTTTTTGTTTTCTGCATTTTTCTCCACAAAAACAAAACCAAATAATATGATTTCAGTATATTTGGAAAGCTAAGAGAAAGGGCTACAATTATTGTATCGTGNGAAAAATGACAAANAAAGGAAGGTGCATGCCCTAAAAGGGAAACTGATGCTGACAGACAACANAGGTCAGTATAGACTACACAGTTTACTGATACACTACAAAGTTATGGTTAGGGTTGAGTAAAAACTAGGGTTAGGGTCAACTACACACTAGAGTTAGAGTTGAATACAAAGCTAGGGTTAGGGTTGAATACAAGCTAGGGTTAGCTAAGGTTGAATACAAAGTCTACTGATAAACTAGAAAAGACTACAACAGTTAGACTTAGCCTACCAAATTAGGGGTCAACATTGACTACAAAGTTTATCAATAGATCACAAAAGACTTACAAAAGTTGGGCATGGATTACAAAGTTGGCTGATAGACTACAAAAGACTACACAAGTCAGACTTACACTACAGAGTTAGGGTTAGTGTTGATCACAAGCTAGGGTTAGGGTTGACCACAAGCTGGGGTTAAGGTTGACAACAAAGTTTACTGACAGACTACAAATATTGGACTTATATTACCAAGTTAGGGTTAGAGTTGACTTCATAGTATACTAATAGACTACAAAACACCTCAAGTTAAGGTTGACTATAAAGTTTACTGATAGACTACAAAAGTTGGACTTACACTACAAAGTTAGTGTTAGAACCAACTTCAAAGTTGACTACAAAGTTCAGCTTAGAGTTGACTACAAGATTTACTGATGGACTCCAAAAGAATACAAAAGTAGGATATAGACTGCTTCTTAGCCTACAAAAGTTTGTAGTGTTCACTTTTTGGGACTACAAAACTTGTAGTCCACTTTTCTGACATGTATATAGTTATAGTGTTCTTGACTATATATAGGTTTATGGAAATGTAGTTGAAGGATTGACATGACATATTGCCATTCCTGCATAATGAGTTGTCAACATCATGCACAAGTTGTCTTTCACATCAGAAGAGGCTACTATACTTTCATATCAATAGCTACGGTTCTGTCTCAAAACAGAGTCAATATTGATATGAGCTCATGGATGATGGGCTGATTGGTTCTGCGGGATGAGTTGTTGACATCATGCACAAGTTGTCTTTCACATCAAAAGAGGCTATTCTATGCTTTCATGTCATATTGGAGGCTAAAACAGCTACTCTTACCTTCATATCAATAGCTGCTGTTCTGTCTAAAAACAGAGTCAACTTTGATATAAGTTCATAGCTACTGTTCTGTCTAGCTACTGTCCTGTCTAATTACTGTCCTGTCTCAAAACAGAGTCAACTTTGATATAAGTTCTTTCAGGGCCATAGTACTGTATAAATGATGGGCTGATTGGTCCTAGCATATATTCTTACTTTTAACAACAAAGTCAGGTCATGATGTAAGCTCACTATGTCTTGAGATAGAACACTAGTTGCCAATATGAAAGCATAAAATAGCTTCTCCTGATATGAAAGCCAACTTGTGCATAGTCTCAACAACTTATGATGCAGGAATGGCAACTTATGAAGTCATGTCAACTCTTCCACTTCAGTCACCCAGTGCCAACTGACTATTAGTCATGCAAACTCCACGTAAGTTACATGACTAAATGTCATAGACCATATCTATATTCTAGATATATATGGGTCCTAGAAAGCCCTGAAATCTAAAATATATTCTTGAGACATGGACCCTGAAATGTCACACAAAAATTATAATGTCTGTGTCACACCCCCAAAATATATTTTGCAAGTGAAATGCAGTAAGGATATATTTTTGGTGAGTGGACCCTGAAATGTCACTGTCACACCTTAGAAATATATTTTTGCCCTGGTTTGGCCTTAGGATATATTTTGTGAATCTGATGTGGTAAGGATATATTTTTCTGGTCTGTAGGGGTGTCAGGGGTCCTAGTTTCAGCAAAAAAACTTGTGATTTTTTTGATGTCTGTGGTATATATTGTGGAAGATTGTGCAATGATTTCCACTATGTCTGGCTTGTGCTTCCAGTATGTAGATAGCAATAAGGGCATCAATAGCATATGTGATCTACCTGAGTTGCTTAAATATTATCCAATGAATACAGTTCATATTACAGATTCTTTTAGC
>NW_001889968.1:39325-40611 GCF_000143565.1 Laccaria bicolor S238N-H82 | reverse complement strand
ATTCAGCTTGAAATCCATCCTTCCGCTATCCACAAGTGCGTGTGCACACTTGCCCCATCATCCCTTGAGTCCCACGTAATCTTTACAGGAACTTGGCAGATCGCCACATGGGATAATGACAAGTATGCCAATGCCCCTGCTCTACCTGCACCGTTCCTCATGCCACTGGATGTCAGCTATGATGAGCAGGTGATGGACATAGGTCCTTGGTACAATGTGGGTCGAGAGTATCAAAAATCTACCAGAGGATGCGTGAGCATCAATGGTACTCAACGGTACTCAAGAATGTGTAGGGGTAACTGGGAACTTACTTGCGAAAAGTTCAGACCCTTGTCATCCACTGTCATTGTGCATTGTCGTTCTCTGTCGTTGTGCATTGTCATTGTCATCATGCACCGTCTGCTGGGGCTGATCCACATCAACTGCCAAAGACCTTCAACTGCAAGGGGGGAGATGACAAGAGGAACTCACCACCTCAGAACACCAAAGGTAATGAGAGACAACAGCGTCTGGTTCAAACAAATGTAAACCAATCCACTTCAGTCACCCACCTTGAACAAGCTATTAGCCTTGTAAAATGTAAGAATGTATCCAGGCTAATAGGTTGTGTGGCCATTTATTTTTTTGCCTTTGGGAGAAAATATAATATTGGATTGGGTAGAAAATATTTGACCTGTAATATTGTGACCAGAAATGTTTGGGTAAATAAATTGTGTTCAAAAATATCCTAGTCAAGTGAAAGTGGTCAGAAATATTTGAAGGGGTTCAGACTGGTAAGAAATGTTTGAAGTGTGTCAGACTGGTAAGAAATGTTTGAGCCAAGTCTAACTGGCCAGAAATGTTTCAGTGGTGTGACATCAATCAGATATATTCTAAGCATGTCACACTGTTGAAAAATCTTTTAGCCTTGTCACATGGCTCAAACATATCTGACCAGTGTCACGGGGTATCTGGGGTCCCAGTTTCAAGAAAAAAACTTGTTTTTTCTGGTGCAGTTTTCTCATCATTTTGTACATTGCTTTTTTTTCCCCTCAAAACTCATCTAAGTTTGTTCTCACCAATACCCCACTTCTATCTGCCATTTTCACCACTCTAAGTCTGTTTTCACCAACATCCCACTTCTCTCTGTCATGTTCACACCACTCTAAGGTTGTTTTTACCAACACCCCACTTCTCTCTGTTATGTTCACCACTTTAAGTCTGTTTTTACTAACATCCCACTTCTCAACTCAACCAAGTTAGCATCCCTTAGAGCCTGTTCAGCAACCAGAATCTGGTTCAATTCT
>NW_001889968.1:35653-39274 GCF_000143565.1 Laccaria bicolor S238N-H82 | reverse complement strand
ACCATTATCTTTTTGCATGAAATGTCAAGTATGCCCAATGTGAATGTGCATGTGAGTGGGCGCCAAGTCACTATGTTCCTATGGCATTTATTTTGCACAAAAAATATGTGCCCCCCCAATTGTAGTAAATGCCTGGCCCACTTTGGCAGGGATTTATGGCACTGATGCACTGCACCCATTGGTCTCATTGGTGAGTCCTAACCTGTGCAATTATTTTGCGCTCTACAGGCGCAATTATTTTGAGCTCCACAAGGGGCACAATTATTTGCACTCTATGGGGGGTGCAATTATTTTGTGCTGTAGAGACACAAATATTTCAAGCTCCACAAGGGGCGCAATTCTTTTGTGCTCCAGGGAAGCACAATTATTCGAGCTCTACAGAGGGCACAAGGCGCAATTCTTTTGCGCTCTATGGGGGAGCAATTATTTTGCACTCTATGTGGCGCAATTCTTTTGTGCTCTAGCAATTCTTTTGTGCTCCAGGGAAGCACAATTATTTTGAGCTCTACAGAGGGCACGAGGCGCAATTCTTTTGCGCTCCAGGGCGCAATTACTTGCACTCTATGGGGGAGCAATTATTTTGCACTCTATGGGGTGCAATTATTTTGTGCTCTAGCAATTCTTTTGTGCTCCAGGGAAGCACAATTATTTCAAGCTCTACAGAGGGCACAAGGCGCAATTCTTTTGCGCTCCAGGGCACAATTACTTGCGCTCTATGGGGGAGCAATTATTTTGCGCTCTATGGCGCGCAATTATTTTGTGCTCTATGGCGCGCAATTATTTTGTGCTCTAGAGGTGCAATTATTTCAAGCTCCATGAGAGGCGCAATTCTTTTGCGCTCCACATAATATCAGAGTGTGCCCAATGTGAATGCACACGAAATGTCAGAGTGTGCCCAATGTGAATGTGCACCAAATGAAATATGAGCCCAATGTGAAGGTGCACCAAATGTGAGTGGGTGCAAAGTCAGTATATACCTGCAACAAGTGTGCATCTGCACTTGTTGTTTTTCAGTATGTATTTGGAGAGTGCCCAATGGGAATGTGCACCAAATGTCAGAGTGCACCCATCAGAGTGCACCCATCAGAGTGCGCCCATCAGAATGTGCCCATCAGAGTGCGCTCAATGTGTTCTATTCTGACTTTCTAAGGTGTCCAGACATGGGTAGGTGATGATACCTCTCATGCTCTCTCCTATTTCGCATTTTTCTCTGCCATCCCATTCTCCTCCCATTTCCAAAACATTTTATGGTCCTATCCTGACTTTATAAGGTGTCCAGACATGGGTAGGTGATGATACTCCCCATACTCTCTCATATTTCGCATTTTTTACTGCCTTCCCATTCTCCCCCACCCTCCAGGTCACTCCCAAATCACATTGGTGCCTCCCAAATGCCCCATATTTCACTCTCTTGGATGGTACAGGATATAGGCTGGGCTCTGGGCTCCAGAAGTACACTTCCTGGTTTAATCTACAGGAATTGAAGATGGAATTCCTGGAATGGTGGATGGATTTCATGAATTTTCAGGATGTATTCCATAGATTTGCAAGATGGCTCTCAGCCAGTAACCTACAGCTACTTTTATCCAATATATAGTTATCTTTCTCTGTAACTTTTGGCTGAGCCTTAAGAAACGAAGAAGAGCACTGCAAAGCTCTGGACAATAATCAACGCAACATGCTTGACAGAAAAATCACACTTGTGAGAGTGTGACAGCCTAGACAAAACAGCTGAGTATTGAATTCGGTTGGCCACAGACAACCGTTGCTCTAAAAAATGGTATCAGTAGATGCTGAATTGCGTCTAAATTATGATTCCAGCTTGTTTGAGCATCCAAGCTTCTTCCCCCATGTTTTGTAGCATGAACTTGTAGAATTATCGGAATGTTTGCCTTTGTTTGCTTGGCCCTTCCAACATCTTTCAAGTCTTTTGCTGCCATAAAATATTTACACAACTACTGGTGCTTTTCTAATAGGTATAGATCGATAGAGGACATTTATACAATTCTAATGATACTAAATTTGTACATTCAAGCTTCTTCCCCCACCCCCTGAGCTGGAAAATATACCGGACATGGCCAAACTTTGACAAAGTCCAAACATCATTTGGCGCAAAAAAATTGTTTCAGTGGGGCACATGATGTCATTCAGCAGGGCAGCTACAAACTACTTTGGTCCACGCATTTACTACAATTGGGGGGGCACATATTTTTTGTGCAAAATAAATGCCATAGGAATATAGTGACTTGGCACCCACTCACATGCACATTCACATTGGGCGCACTCGACATTTCATGCAAAAGAATAATGGGTGGAAATACACACTGAAAAATAACAGGTGCAGATACATACTTAGTGCACACATTTGATGTGCATTCACATTGGGCGCACTCTGACATGACATTTCGTGCCCATTTCACGTTGGGCGCACTCTGACATTGAAACAATGCTGGACACAGGCTATTTGTGACCCTATCAAAGCACAAGGTACATACAGTGGCACTTGAAAGAATTGTGCCCCCTGTGGAGTGCAAAAGAATTGCGCCCCCTGTGGAGTGCAAAAGAATTGCATCCCTTATGGAGCTCAAAATAATTGTCCCCCCCATGGAATACAGATAATTTCGCCCCTTGTGGAGCTCGAGATAATTGCACCCCCTGTAGAGCTCAGAATAATTGCGCCCCCATAAAGCGGAAGTAATTGCGCCCTGGAGCACAAATAATTGCACCCTGGAGCACAATAGAATTGCACCCCCCATGGAGCGCAAAAGAATTGCGTCTCTCATGGAGCTTGAAATAATTGCACCTCTAGAGCACAAAAGTAATTGCACCCTGGAGCACAAATAATTGCGCTCTGGAGTGCAAAAGAATTGTGCCTCTCATATTGCGCCCTGGAGCACAAATAATTGCACCCTGGAGCGCAAAAGAATTGCGCCTCTCATGGAGCTTGAAATAATTGCACCTCTAGAGCGCAAACTAATTGCGCCCCCATAGAGTGCAAGTAATTGCGCCCTGGAGCACAAATAATTGCGCCTCTCATGGAGCTTGAAATAATTGCACCTCTAGAGCGCAAAAGAATTGCGCCCCCATAGAGCGCAAGTAATTGCACCCTGGAGCACAAATAATTGCGCCCTGGACTGCAAAAGAATTGCGCCCCCCATGGAGTGCAAAAGAATTGCACCTCTCATGGAGCGCAAAAGAATTGCACAGGTTGGGACTCGCCAATGAGACCAATGGGCACAGTGCATGGGTGCCATAAACCTCTGCCAAAGTGGGCTGACCCATTGTATGAGGGGCTTTTTTTCATGCTGCCCATCCATGGTGAAAAATTCACCTGTTGTTGCCTGCAGGCGCAACAACGAGGCTGCTGTCAACACATTTAAATACTTACTTCACATACAACAGGTTAATAATATATCTATTTAACTTTCTCCTGTGTGGTCCCCCACAGTGGTACTAACGAGGCAGCACTCTGGTTAACTGCCTGAAAGAACAATGGGATCCGTGCATTGGGCGCAACCCATGGGCGCCAGAGGCAAAGTGGGCCGATCTGTCCTCTATGGGGCTCTGTTCGTGCGGCCCACCCATGTCGCATGCCTATTTTAGAGTCTCGCCCAGTCATTC
>NW_001889968.1:28153-35036 GCF_000143565.1 Laccaria bicolor S238N-H82 | reverse complement strand
ATTCCACGAACAAGCTCCACAAAACCGTTTACAAAACAGTCAACTTCCCATGGAGGTAAGTAGGTTTGTATTTTCGCTTTTTTGCCTTATGCTCACCAATTGTTCAGTACCTTCCTGTGGTCCGTTTCGCATGAGCGTGGACTTCATTTGATACCTACACATTCCACGAACAAGCTCCATGAAACCGTTTACAAAATGGTCAACCTCCCATCGAGGTAAGTAGGTTTGTATTTCTGCTTTTTTACCTTATGCTCACCAATTGTTCAGTACCTTCCTGTGGTCCATTTCGCATGGGCGTGGACTCAATTCAATACCTACGCACTCCACAAACATGCTCCACAAAGCCATTTACAAAATGGTTGAGTTCCCATCCAGGTAAGTAGGTTTGTATTTTCGCTTTTTTGCCTTATGCTCACCAACTGCTCAGTACATTCCTGTGGCCTGTTTCACCAGAGCATGGGCTCATTTGCACAAGTTGTCAGGACCTTAATTGTTGTACCTTCAATGTAAACAAGTTGAGTTGCATGAACATGAAAATAGAGGCAATGCATTCATTCATCAGAGTCTGGAAGCCAAATAGAGCAATATATTAGCCACAACCTACATCAACGACAACCTGGATAGGGCTAAAAGACAGTAATAATCAAGGAATGGTCAAGTAGACTAGGAAAGTCATGTAGGCAAACCAAGCAGATGATCGTGGGAAGAAATCACGTTCGTGGGAGAAAGTCAAATTTCAGTGTTACCGCGCTGAAAAAAGTCCTGAGATCCTGGGTAATAAACAAGTCTCTTCGTAAACTCAGAGGACTCGTAACCAGAGGTCGTCACACAGTTGAAGAGTTGGTAAGCTCAGTGTGGTGGAGGCTAAGATTTTACACCAGGAGTCTTCAGTGTACCCTGCCTTGATTTCCTGAAGGAAAGTGTCATCAGTTGAAATCTTAAGGGTTGCATTGACGGAAGACATGGTTTCTGATGTGTGTGCCAGTGACACAGCTGCATTGTGAATAGATGTGTTTTGTCTGGATTGACGTACAGGCATGCATCACAGAGTGCTTGCAGTATTGTCTGCACATTCGCCTTGTGTTCCTCCAAAATATTTGACCAAATAACAATGTCGTCAAGGTATATGTGGCAGATTTTGCCAATGTATTGCCTCAGGGCCAAGGTAACACATTGCTGATGTATTGCTGGCACATTCTTCAAACCCATGGGCATCACAAGCCATTCATAAAGGCCTAATGGTGTTGTTACAGCAGTTAGTGGAATGTGGTCAGGGTGCATTCACGTTTGGAAAAAACTATTGGTCATGTCAATAGTTGCCCAGATTTTTCCTTTTGTGCAATCATTCAATATATCATCAATGTGTGGTAGTGGGTGGCTATCAGTGATAGTATTTTTGTTTAATTGACAGTAGTCATTGACCCACCGCAGTAATATGTTTGGGTTTGCTTTAGGCACAATAAATGCTGGAGAAGTGCACAGAGAAGATGACAGGCATATACGTCCTGCATCAAGATGCTGTTGTATTAGAATTTGCCAAGCTTCTTTATCTTTCCATGGCGAAGGGTATGTTTTTGTTTTTATTGTTTTCTCTGCATTTTTTCCACCATGATTTCAGTGGGTAGTTCATCTATGTGTGGAATTGGTTCGAAAATTTCTTCAAAATCTGATTTGATTTTAGTTTCACATTTCCAGAGAGCCTCTTCATTAGCAAGCATTTCAATGTGTTCGCATACCATGTCCACCACATTAAAAGGTGCTACTGTTTTGGGTACACCTTTACCAGATTTTTGATGGTCATGGCACATTAACATTAGGGGTGCTCATGGTTCTCATTTTTGATCCATTTTTGATTCACTCTTCATTCCTTTTTGTAGACATAGAACATCAAAAATGAACTGAAAAATGAGAACTGTGAACCCCTTGAAATTTTCAATGAATTGGGTGTTCCAGGATCAACATGTGGGCAGTTGATATTTGGTTTGTGGTAAAGGTGTATTGCCCTCCACTATCAGATGAGCTGTGAGTACAACACATCAAGAACAAGTTTGTTCAGCATGTACGTACAGTAGGAGACAATATATGCACCAAGTACAATAAGGATGGTGTGCACATGTTGGCACTGGTAAATGTAATCTTGAGCAGTTCCTTCAAGAATGATGTTCAGCGTTATCACCAGAATTGAGACCCAAGCCATAAAAAGCAATCTAAACAAAGGATAGGGTATTGCAGCCACAAAGGTTGAGAAATTAAATTAAGCTTACATCGAGAGTGAACCATGAGTAACCAGCTCCAAAAAGGACTTGGAAGTTGGAACATTGGCTAAAATGAGCAATAAAATCTGACCAGGTTCCCCTCAGGGTCTCAATGTGGATAATATTTTGCTCCTCAGATGGAGGATTATTTGCATCCAAGATAGTCTTAATGTCAGCAGAGGCTTGATTGATGTTGCGTTTGATGTCCATGGTAAAATGAGGAGTTTCTGGGATAGTAAGACGAAAATAAAGAGTGATGACCCCTGGTATGCAGCCAAGGCCAATGAGGATTCACCACATATAATCAATAGATGCAAGATTCATCATAGCAGGTTCACAGAGAATGGTGGTCTTGAAAGCAGCAGTGATAATAAACACAGTGAGGGCAGCAGCTTAAATATTAGAACCTATGACCAAGGTGTAACTTCAAAAAAAGTGGAAAACTAGACCCTAAAAGAGGGGATAGAAAACACTCAAGAGAACTTAGGGATACTCACAGAAGTTAACCAGGTGTATGATTCTGAGAGTATGGAAAGATAGCGTAATGAGAGAAATTGAGATGGTGGTGATTCTGGAGAAAACAAAGAAGAAGAAGTGAAGCATATGATAAGTTAAATATGTGCTAAAAATAGAACTGTTGCCAAATAAACGTAATCCTGGGATTACACTCAAGTTCCATGAAGACCATCATAGCCACTGTTTGTTCATTTTTGGTCTCATTTTTGAAAATTTCAAGGGGTTCACAGTTCTCATTTTTCAGTTCATTTTTGATGTTCTATGTCTACAAAAAGGAATGAAGAGTGAATCAAAAATGGATCAAAAATGAGAACCATGAGCACCCCTAATGTTAATGTGCCATGACCATCAAAAATCTGGTAAAGGTGTACCCAAAACAGTAGCACCTTTTAATGTGGTGGACATGGTATGCGAACACATTGAAATGCTTGCTAATGAAGAGGCTCTCTGGAAATGTGAAACTAAAATCAAATCAGATTTTGAAGAAATTTTCGAACCAATTCCACACATAGATGAACTACCCACTGAAATCATGGTGGAAAAAATGCAGAGAAAACAATAAAAACAAAAACATACCCTTCGCCATGGAAAGATAAAGAAGCTTGGCAAATTCTAATACAACAGCATCTTGATGCAGGACGTATATGCCTGTCATCTTCTCTGTGCACTTCTCCAGCATTTATTGTGCCTAAAGCAAACCCAAACATATTACTGCGGTGGGTCAATGACTACTGTCAATTAAACAAAAATACTATCACTGATAGCCACCCACTACCACACATTGATGATATATTGAATGATTGCACAAAAGGAAAAATCTGGGCAACTATTGACATGACCAATAGTTTTTTCCAAACGTGAATGCACCCTGACCACATTCCACTAACTGCTGTAACAACACCATTAGGCCTTTATGAATGGCTTGTGATGCCCATGGGTTTGAAGAATGTGCCAGCAATACATCAGCAATGTGTTACCTTGGCCCTGAGGCAATACATTGGCAAAATCTGCCACATATACCTTGACGACATTGTTATTTGGTCAAATATTTTGGAGGAACACAAGGCGAATGTGCAGACAATACTGCAAGCACTCTGTGATGCATGCCTGTACGTCAATCCAGACAAAACACATCTATTCACAATGCAGCTGTGTCACTGGCACACACATCAGAAACCATGTCTTCCGTCAATGCAACCCTTAAGATTTCAACTGATGACACTTTCCTTCAGGAAATCAAGGCAGGGTACACTGAAGACTCCTGGTGTAAAATCTTAGCCTCCACCACACTGAGCTTACCAACTCTTCAACTGTGTGACGACCTCTGGTATATTGGTGATCACCTTATCATTCCTCACACTTGTGTAAGAGGCCGTTGCAAGCACAGCAGATATGAGTCCTCTTTTTTTGCAACTGTAGTAGCATTTATAGTGTAGCTATATGTTTAAGCCCACATGTTATCATATATTAACAAAAACTATATATATATAGTAATATATATTTATTTTTTAGAGTAAAGTACTACAACTGCATGCCGCTCAACTGACTCACCAGATGAATTTTTCTCTACACTGGTCTTCAAAGAATCTTCTGTAAAATCAGTAAGATGCCCCTTCTTTATGCAACGTCTCTTAGTCACCATACCATCATGATACCACACCTCTTTTCCAGGGGTAATTATATAAGATGTAAAGTGAAATCCACCAGAATAAATTATGCCTCTCAGTGGAAGGACTGTGAACTTACCATTGGAGCCTTTAATACGAATAGTCTTGCTGATTGAGACTCTACTTGTATTCAAACTGAATACAAGAAGTGAAGGGGGTTGATCATACATTCGGGAAGTTGCCATTGGAGAACCACAATCACATATGCTTGGTTCCATGAGCCATTGTTGCAACCATTCATTAATTGACTTGTAAGTTCCATCAAGTATTGACATGACTCTCTCAGGTGGATTATCAAGATCTTGAAAAAAATCACATGTATTACATGATACTCTGCGGTAGCCCAAGCTAATGTTGTGATGTGAAGTAAAAATGTATGAGATTAAATCCCGGATATCAGTCCCAGTTTGTCCACTTGGAAATAAATCTGAGTTTTCTTGTTTAAGTGATGCACGCACATCATTCCTAACATTTTCTAAAGTTTCAAGACCTCTGATAACTTTTTTGTATCCTTCTGACAATATTTTTCCTTGGTTACCAAATGAATAAAATGTTTTTGTCCAGCTTTTTGGATTGTAAATCCAAATCTCACACAAAATTGTAAATAGAGAATCATATGAGCAGCTGTAATTTACTGAATCCCAAAGAATCCCAACAGGAGTTTCAGGTGTAGGTCCAAAGCTGGCTCTAATCTTCTTTGATTTAGGTTCATCAGAATTCAGACCCTCCTCTGCCTTCCTTTTTAGTGTAGATGCAATTGCCTTTGATCCCTGCGCAGGAACAAAACATCCTGTGACATTTTTACTTTTCTTTTGTGATTGAATGTTGACCTCTTCAGTTGCCTTATCAGTGGTTGATTTTGTGGTGAGTGTCCATGAACTATCAGTAATCACTTGGAAAGTTTGCATTGGATAGATTTCACTCCATCTGATTGGCCCCATCACATGCTGTGGACAATACCCCTTCCCTTTGAGCTGTTGATACTGACATAAAACAGAATTGCGCAGTTGCCCATTGATTGATTCAGGTAATTGGCCATTGTATCTAAGGTTGGTAATGTCATCAAGAAGCTCAAGTTCTCTAAACTCTTGTCGAAGATAACCAGATGCACCACAGGTGATTTTTGATGGGTCAAATCCTTGTACAATTACAGTTCCTTCACATGTTGCACTTCTAGAAAGAGCAGTATAGTAAGATAAGTGGTTACAACAGCTGTTTAAATCCACCACATTAAATGGATGAGTCTTTCCTTGTGATGCATAGTCCGTCATTGCAAAGTTGGGCAGCACAGACACTTGAGAACAAGATATAGTGAGAGTAACATCACTTGGACAGATACATTCAATAGACCTGCTGTTCTTTACTAGTGGAACTACATTCTCAGGCAATCCCTCAATCTTGATTGTCTTGGCAGGACGATCAAGCTTTACAAACAAAGTTTCAAGGATTTGTTGTCCACTTGGGCCCAACTTTGCATCCCATCCAACGATATGACCTTCTTGACCTTTTGTTATACATAATTCTGTTGCATCATTATTTCGTATTATAGCTGGCATACCAATACACAGTGAAAGTTTTCCAGGAACATGGTCAGAGGCAGAATGACGCAAGTTCCAAAGTAAATTTTGAAGCTTTGGACTGATAGTTTTGCATACAGTAGTTTTCTTAGGTCTTCCACAAGGCTTTTTCCCAGTGACTGGATCACACTCAACCCCCAGTGTATCCACAGAGTAAAAGTCAGTAAGTGTTTGGCCAGTATCTGTTGCAAAATGTGCAGAACCTAATTCATTAATTCAATCCTTCTGGGAGTTCAGAGCAGTAATGATAGAGACATTTCTGAAACGTTTGTCAGCCAACTTTGGCTGGTTAGGTCGCCTTCCTGCAACACGACTTCTTAAAAATATAATGTCATCAACAGTACATGCTGCATATCTCATATTTTCTAGAGCTGTCCTTAGCTTGGCATCTTCCACTGATTGTGTATTTTGTCTCATATTTTTCCGTAGCATCACAACAGTAGTCACTTGGTGCCAAAGTGCTTTACCTATAGCAGATTGCTGCCCACGTTCTGACATGGAGGCATCCACTGATGTGCCAACAGTTCCATTGTAAAGGGCCTGGCCTTGGACTGGCATAAGCTGTGCAAAGTCACCTGCAAAAATCATATTAATTCCACCAAAGGGTACATCCATATTGTTTCTTCCTTTGGCCAGTTGTGCACTTATTTTATATAGCTCATAACATGAGGTCATAGACACTTCATCTAGAAAAATATAGTCTACACCATCTAGACGAGATCTGACCTGTGCCATGGTTGAATTCTCATTATGGTTTCTTCGGGAAACACTTTTTACACCTAAAGCTGAATGGTATGTTGAGCCATTCAATAGAGCAGCAGCAGATCCAGTCGGTGCCAATATCATAATTCTATGTGCCTCATTACGT
>NW_001889968.1:19583-27864 GCF_000143565.1 Laccaria bicolor S238N-H82 | reverse complement strand
ACATCCTCTTTCCGAGATATATGCAAAGAGGACTGTGGGAATATTTTACCATAAACAGAAAAATAGTTATAAAATTGGGAAAATTTGCTATAAAATGAAAATAAAATAAATAAATAAATAAGAATAGCACACATTGTTGCTATGATATTGATGGCTAGGCTCAGAGCTCAGGGTCTATTTGCAAATATAGAACAAAACTCAGAAAATCATAAAGTGATTACATGACCAATTTCCTAATATTAAATTTAGAGTCCACAGAAAGGACTCATACATGCCATGCAAAGCACTGGCCCACACCCACAAGTCTTGCAATCAATATCACTCGTTGCTATTCGTCTTTTTAAAAATTGTGAATTTGCATTCCAAGCTTGTTATTGTTTGGCAGCACAGTTTATCACAAATATTTATTACATTCCATTTTACTCCACATCTTCATTCATCCAACCCTTCAAATTTTTGATGTCTGTTATGCATCAAGCATGGAATATTGCAGAAGTGAGATCGTTGATCTTTACACAGGTTGATTCACTTCGCGATCTGGTGCAATTAGCTGCTACTTGCAAAGCTTTTACAAAACCTGCCACTCTAGAATTATTGGAAAAGCAAACAAGCATTGTTCGTCTGAAATCATTGATTCCTCTAGATGCTCCAGCCCTTGCACCTGTTTGTGTTCTCATTTTATTTTTGTTATTCGGATTACTCATTTACACTACTAGAATTGGGCTGCTTTCAATAAAGTTGCTGGCTCTATGACTGCTATTAGTCACGATCAATCTAAAGGCATCATTCAAGACACGGCTGATGTTCAAAACTTTGCATCATCCATTTGTTTGGCTGTGGAATATAATCTGCTTCCCAGAGACATGTTTAAGCATCTCACTACTCTATCGTGTTGTCCATAACACCCAACTGGCCTCTCTCCGACTTCTTACCATTCCTGTTGGCTTCACCTAATCTTTACCATCTGGTATTATCTCACCTTGGGTTCTCTGAGGCAGATCTCAAGTTTCAGGATGCTATGGCTAGTCTTCTGCACAATTGTCCCCTCCTGAACTCCCTTACTCTTGATCTTGACAATTCATCCTCAAGTCAGCCACCTTTATTCACCAAAGACACTATCCATACCAGGCTTAGGAGCCTCAATATCTTGTGTGATGGTCAACCCATCCATCTATATTTTCCAGCATTCCCATGTCTACAGGAGCTTACTGTCCGAGCTCCAGAAAATGCTGACACTTATAAACTGGGGCCTGATTTCCATCTAGATATGCCAGCACTCCTGCACTTCAACATGGAGAATGCAGCCGAATACATTTCTCTCAAGTCCTTTAACTACATTTCATCCACAGATTCCCTTGTTTCTTTCTCCATGCAGTATACAAATGCACCGCCATTTCCTCAAACAATTGAAAGAACATTGATGAAGATAAAGCAGATATGCTCTTCTGCTTCATTTCATGACCTCATCATATGTTATTGGGCAGACCCTCTTGGTACACCTATGGATGAGTACTTCCTTGAAAATGAGGGTGACTATGCCCCATTTTCAGCCCTGAAACTCAGAAAGCATCTTGTGTCATTTCCACTTCGCTGTCTGATCATAGATGTGGAACTTCCCTTCACAATGCTACATGATCATTTCCTCTTAACTATTGGCCAGACCTGGCCATCTCTTGAAACTTTGCATCTGATTGCCGGAAATGGAATTTTTGTTCCTGTATCAGCCTCAACCCGAGGAGTAATGCAACTTCTGGGACTCTGCCAACAATTGGAGTCATTAAAGATTCCATTTTTTCATTCTGCTGATATTCAGCTGCAATCTCCTCCAACATCAACTTACCCCTGATTAACAATGTTGGGTATTGTCAAACTTGATAATTGCAGTCACAGTCGAACATCCTTTGCAAACTATGTGCATGGGACAATGCCCTCTATTACACAGGTTTCTGTCCAAACAGATAGTGTAATACTTTCGCATCATGAAATTAATATGGAGGACTTGGTAAAGTGAGTTTCATTATTCAATTTATACTTTCCTGATGTTCTTTCTCCAGAAGCGACTATACAGAAATGGACAATAATGGGTCTAGAGCATCTGAAAGTAGCTCAGATAATGAGCAAGAGTTATAAATAATAAATTTGTGTACTTCCTCACAGATCTTTCTCTAGACAAGTTGAGCTAAGTGTGATGTGCTTGCTATTGCTGAATCACATGTCCATGTAAATTTAAGTCATGTGATTGTTCAACTTTCAAATATTTGAACAACGACTGCCAATATTCTTTGTCCTCCATTGACTATGCATCCATATCGGTGGACTCTGTTGCTACTTACCATCATCCCTCTGCTCCTTACAATCTATCCCATTGATACAAACATAGAATCCAAAGCAACTTGCCAAGGATTGATAGTGGTTGGAAACAACCCGAGCCGTCATGCACCCATAATAGAGATTGGAAACAATCCGAGCCTGCTGGCAAATGTTGACTATGTCAATGACATTGAGAAACACTTGACTATGCAGAGAGATTGGGAAATATACGTTCAGGATATGACAAACTCTGTCATTGCTGATGAAATTCGAGAACTAAAAGTAAAAGTAACTTGCATTATTCATTCACTATTCGGTTTCACATTAGAATACCTATGCAGTCAAATACCAGCCTTGGTATACTATAGTGCAATTGTGTATTCTTTATCTGTTAACTATGCCATTGAGCTCTGCATTTTGCTTGCACTTTGGTTTTCAAGACACTGTACTTTCCGTCATATATATGCAAATAAACTTCGCTTGTTTCAAGAGCATCTCTCATTTTTACTACCTGCACTATTTGTTCGACATCAATTTGTTGTGCATTTCTCCTCTTTGATTCTTATTTCAAAAATAATTCAATTTACAATGGCCTATACATTTATCTCTTTCTCATCCATCTCCAACTGGTATGGCTATGAACTATTGTTGACAAATAGAGTATCCGCTATCCAAGTCTCCACCATAAACGAACCTTTTCTTCATTCTATTAAACATTGGTATGGGTATGGGTGCCCTTGTCAAGCAACGATGGCAGTTGTGCCTTCCAATCATTATGGGGGTGGAAAGGTTAGCACAAACTTGAGTGAAATAAAAAATTACATCACTCCATACAGTCTGGAGCTACAGAATGTGACCTCAGTTAATTATAAATACATTGGCCAGTTTGTGCTTCAAGCTGCTCAGGCTGAGTTACATAAAAACCCTGAACTGCTTATATGTTATATGCCATTGGAATTATTAAAGGGAAAAATATCATTGGTTCAAGCAAAATCCATTGCAAAAATGCACAATGTTACAATATCAAGCAAATCTCCAGTTGCAGAGGTCTTGGAGGTTTTATCAGCACATATGTGTTCCTTACGATGTTCACAATTTTATACATTGTTTACTCCAGAGAAACCAGCTTTGACATCTTCTGAATGTCAAGCTAAGTGGTACAAGGGTCTCAGTAAAGCAGACAAGAAAAAAATCATTAAAAAAAAGTACATTAAGTTTTTGAAAGGTCCAACATATAAAATTAAGAGAAGTAAAGAGAATAAGTCTACTTATCAGACATCAAAAATCACTAATTTCCCACCTAAACCACCCTCTAAGAAATTAATTCATAGAATAATCAGTGGATTCTGTGAAGACACACACCCTTCCAAACTTCTTGAATCTGGATGTGCAGTTTGTGGTCAGCTAACAAAATTATCAGACATGTTAAAACGATCTGATACCTCAAGTAACTTGGAGCCCTTGATTCGAGAAGGAGTTTCCCGAACAGAAAGAAAATCTGAACATGATGAAATCCATGAACTCATGGGGCCTGTGATCGATGATGACTGTAAATATATATGCAAAACTTGCAATAAAAGTCTAGACAAAGGAAAAATACCTACTAATGCACTTTGTAATGGTTTTTGGCTTGGTAAAATTCCTGACAAGCTTGCCTGCTTAACTTACGTTGAACAGCTGCTCATATCACGTGTTCGCCATAATCACTGTATAATCAAAGTAGCCTCTGGATGGTACAAGATGCATGCGAATGCAATAACTTTCCAAAATCCTGTCGCAAAGATTTATGACACTTGTGTAAGAGGCCATTGCAAGCATGGCAGGAACGAGTCCTATTTTGCAAGAGTGGTAGTGACCCATTTCTGCTTTCTTTTCGCTTTTTTTCTGGATTTGTAGCTATATTTTTTACAAACTAGTATATCTTTCTATTTGAGTGTCACTCTGGGCTTCAAGCAGAGTACCTCAGTATCATCACCATCAATGAGCAATATTTCTTATTTGGAAGTCTATTTAAACTTGACATCATCACTATTAATCAGCACCATCCTCAATTTTCTCTGATTTCTCTGCCATGTTATGACTATTTTTATTAGCTTACCATATTTGGATATCTACTTTAAACCCTGAACACATTATCTAATGATGATCCTACAATCAAAGAGTGCATACTGCAAGAAAAACCATGTCATTTGGACCAGAAGTGGCAGAGCTAGGTAGGGACTATTTACTAATTATTCAATATGTGCAAACAACTTTACCTCCTTGGTGGTAAAGTTGTTTGCATTCATTTTTGACTATGTCATATCATGTAGATTGAAGTTTAGTATACAGAAACCAAAGTTTTCTAAGAGTACATATGTCATTTTAGACTATTTATTTGTATTTACCTACATTTAACCTCATTTCAGAATGATCCTACAATTAAGGAGTGCATATACTGCAAAAAAACCCATGTCATTTGGACCAGATTTGGCAGAGCTACATATAAATCTTCATTTTCGCTAAAAATGATGACTAAGCGATGACGTGTGCCAAGGATCGTCTGAACCTGCACTGGGGTTCAGATGATCCTTGGTGCACGTCATAATTTGGCATCATTTGGCTAACCCTTCAGCCCCAGTGAAAACCGGCTCTGCACCGCTCCGCGCTGATCCGCAAATATCGATGGCGGAGGACAAAATCGGCGAGAATCCGCACCTAGGTGAGATTCCCGGCATCAACCGAAAAACTTCTTTCCATCACCGACTGCTTTACATCAACTTGGCATCTTTCCATTCAAAGTTCTTTTCGCAAGTCGACTCTGGGTGATTACATATATACTAGACATCGTCAAATGATTACCATGCCCCCTCTTTCCTTCCTTCCCCCACCTTCCCCTCCACTCCGTCTTCCAGGACTTCTGGCACATCGCTCCGATCATCCCTCAGCAAGCCCCTCACGGACGTATCGGAACAATCATCGATGTGGTGGGCATCGTGAACTTGAATCGCCGTGAGTGCCTTTATGTTTGAATGACTAAATTTTCACTGTTATGTATAGAAGCCGGCCATACACGTTCTCCAACTGCGAGCGACCGTGTATGAGGGAACACTTTCTCTGACTGCGAGAGAACGCATATGGGAGAACGCGTATAGGGGAACGCATATGGCGTAACATGTCAGTAAGTTGTTTTTTGGCACAATCCGATAAAGTTCTGACCTTTTTCATGCATATATGCGCTATATTTTGGCTCAATCCCGCTCGGCAGCGTCGTATTCATCAAGGTGCGTAATATTTTCAGTCCACGTTAGCTTACAAACTGATATCCTTCCTTCTGTGTTCCCTACCCATTCACAGCCGCTTGGGGGAAGAGCCTTGTCAGTCGAAGGGACGGATGGTGGGGGACGGAAATTATTAAGCGTTCGAGTTATCGGTTGTTGTGTTTGGGGTTGGATATGAGATGTACTTGGGTGGCAGGGACTTGCAGATAGTTACGGAAAATAGCAGATTTTTTGAACCAATACGAAATATTTACCAGGCACAGATAACGACTGAAAAGTGCAGGTGGAGGCGGAAAGGAACCGATTCAAGCAGAAATTTCGGCCGTTATCTACCAAAATGGTGGCTTTCAAGGCGGAGCCTCGCGGAAAAAAATCCGCAAAAGGGACAAAATCCCAGTCTATCAGCGCCTTTCTGCTCTGCCGACCATCTCCGATATCCACCGGGAATCCGCAGATACTTGCGGCTGGGAACAGAGCCGGTTTTCACTGGGCTTCAGCTTTTGTGTGCAGCTCATATTAGCAAATTTGAAAGAAAATACTGTAACTCTGTCAAATCTACTCTGAATTACATAAAATATAATCCAGAAAAAAGGTAAAATTCCGCGCAATCGTATTACTTAAAATGCTGCACTATATATTACATTTTTTTTTTTTTTTTTTAATGTCAAATTTATAGTCCATCGGGGCGAAGCCCCACGTCAGACTTTACAACTTCGTAGACTACCTAAGGCCCCTAGTGCCTATGATTCCTGACCCCCTGAGGATCACCTCTTGCACTGGAGAGGGCACGCCCATGGCGATCATTCCCCTTCCTAGTCCGGCACGGAAACGCCGTTTAGAGGTGCATCCTATAGGCGAGCGGGGTAGTCCTGTCTTCTGCTTAACTTTGCAGTCCGGCTGGTTGGTGTTTCGTCTTCTAAGTACCCGATCGCATAGCAATAGGTACAGCCGGTAATGGGACGAGCGTTTTCAGGAAAATATGATGTTCGTTACTGTCTTCTGTCGTTTGATTATATGTGCTTGTGGCTTGCGATGCGATTCTGGTGCTTAAGTCCGCAGGCTGAGTTGCGGGTTACGAGTCCTCTGAGTTTACGAAGAGACTCGTTTATTACTCTTGATCTCAAGGAATTTTTCAGCGTTCTAACGCTGAACTTTGCCTTTTTCCCACGAAAATTGATGGTTTCTCACATTCAGGGATTCAGGGGATTCAGGGTCTCTAGCCTTTTGTAGTCATCCACGTTCAGGGTTTCATGCACTCTAGCTTTGTATGCTTCTGTCATCATTTGTGTAGTTGATGGTATATAGTACAAGGTTTTATTGACCATGTGATCTGTCCAGTGATGGCACAGATTGTCACTCAACATGGTCACAACCAGTTAATGAGAGTTCATCTATCTGCCAAACACTATTGTTCATCAGTTCTATTGCATCATTTTGTCCATAGTTGTCACATTATATATAGCTATATGGACTAGTGCATGTGGCAGCAGTTATTTATAGTTTTGTATAAGTGGTATCCAGTAAGTTGCAGCTTTTCTTTTGAATACACTTATAGATGCTTTTCTCCTTTTCAGGGCCAATTATGTAATGCATACCACTACAATGTATGTAATTAAATTTCTTGCAGTTGTATATTATTTTTGCATTTTATCTTATGTAATTTGGATCAGATATGACAGAGTTGCAGTATTTTCTTTCAGAATTGCAGATATAACCTGGGAAATGACATGCCAATTATGTAATACATAGTGCACAATTTTACATAATCGAATTGCGCGGAATTTTACCTTTTTTCTGGATTTTATTTTATGTAATTCGGATTAGATTTGACAGAGTTACAGTATTTTCTTGCAAAATTACTAATATAAGCTGCATGCAAAAGCAGAAGGGTTAGCCAAATGATGCCAAATTATGACGTGTGCCAAGGATCGTCTGAACCTGCGCTGGGGTTCAGACGATCCTTGGCGCACGCCATCGCTTAGTCATCATTTTTAGCGAAAATGAAGATTTGTTGTAGCTCTGCCAAAGTGTGGCAAAGTTCTTTGCATCTGTTTTGAATGACTTGCTTTCAAACAAATGCAATCAAAACTACCGCACGCGCGGTAATTTTGTTTGTTCAAGTTGAGAAACTTCTGGATGGGCAACAACACCAAATTAGTCATCATTTTTAGCGAAAATGAAGATTTGTATGTAGCTCTGCCAAATCTGGTCCAAATGACATGGTTTTTTTTGCAGTATGCACTGCTTAATTGTAGAATCATTGTGAAATGAGGATAAATGTAGGTAAATACAAATAAATAGTCCAAAATGACATGTGTACTCTCAGAAAATGTTGGTTTTATGTAGCTCTGCCAAATCTGGTCTAAATGACATGGTTTTTTTTGCAGTATGCACTCCTTAATTGTAGGATCATTCTAAAATGAGGATAAATGTAGGTAAATACAAATAAATAGTCTGAAATGTCATGTGTACTCTCAGGAAACATTGGTTTCTGTATACTGAACTTGAATCCACATGATATCACATGGTTAAAAACAAATGCAAACAGATTTACTGCATGTGCAGTAAAATTGTTTGCACATATTGAATGATTGGTGGTCCATCTTGGTCCACCGAAAATGAAGATTTATATGTAGCTCTGCCAAATCTGGTCCAAATGACATGGTTGTTTTTGCAAGTATACACTCTTTATGTGTAGTAGGATCATTCTA
>NW_001889968.1:12776-14125 GCF_000143565.1 Laccaria bicolor S238N-H82 | reverse complement strand
CACTCAGTTTGTGCTAATCTTTCCACCCCCATATTGAATGGAAGGCACAACTGCCATCGTTGCTTGACAAGGGCACCCATACCCATACCAATGTTTAATAGAATGAAGATAAGGTTCGTTTATGGTGGAGGCTTGGATAGCTGAAACTCTATTTGTCAACAATAGTTCATAGCCATACCAGTTGGAGATGGATGAGAAAGAGATAAATGTATAGGCCATTGTATATTGAATTATTTTTGAAATAAGAATAAAAGAGGACAGATGCACAACAAATCGATGTTGAACAAATAGTGCAGGTAGTGAAAATGAGAGATGCTCTTGAAACAAGCAAAGTTTATTTGCATATACATGACGGAAAGTACAGTGTCTTGAAAACCGAAGTGCAAGCAAAATGCAGAGCTTAATGGCATAGTTAACAGATAAGGAATATACAATTGCACTATAGTATACCAAGGCTGGTATTTGACTGCACAGGTATTCTAACGTGAAACCAAATAGTGAATGAATAATGCAAGTTACTTTTACTTTTAGTTCTCGAATTTCATCAGCAATGACAGAGTTTGTCATAGCCTGAACATATATTTCCCAATCTCTCTGCATAGTCAAGTGTATCTCAATGTCGTTGACATAGTCAACATGTGCCAGCAGGCTTGGATTGTTTCCAATCTCTATTATGGGTGCATGACGGCTCGGGTTGTTTCCAACCACTATCAATCCTTGGCAAATTGCTTTGGATTCTATGTTTATATCAACGGGATAGATTGTAAGGAGCAGAGGGATGATGGTAAGTAGCAACAGAGTCCACCGATATGGATGCATAGTCGATGGAGGACAAAGAATATTGGCAGTTGTTGTTCAAATATTTGAAAGTTGAACAATCACATGACTTGAATTTACACGGACATGTGATTCAGCAATAGCACTCAGCGCATCGCACTTAGCTCAACTTGTCTAGAGAAAAATCTGCGAGGGAGTACACAAATTTAACATTTATAACTCTTGCTCATTATCTGAGCCACTTTCAGATGCTCTAGACCCATCATCGTCTGTTTCTGTGTAGTCGCTTCTTGAGAACATTAGAGTCAAAAGTATAAATTGAATATTGAAACTCACCTTGCCAAGTCCTCCACATTAATTTCACAATGCGAAAGTATTACACTATCTGTTTGGATGGAAATCTGTGTAATAGAGGGCATCATACCGCACACATAGTTTGCAAAGGAAGTTTGACTGCTACTATGCTGCCAAACAATGACAAGCTTGGATGCAAAGTATTTAGGTTCACAAATTTTGAAAAGAAGAATAGCAATGAGCGATATTGATTGCNAGATGATGGTGAGAATATTGTA